>NC_051279.1:7688670-7988670 GCF_015220745.1 Sebastes umbrosus
AGGAGTCTATCAGCTATTTTTAGCAAGTTTTCTGTGGTTAAAAAACCTGCAAATACGCACTAATTTTGGTAGAAAAAGGGGTATAAGAGAGTGCCCTGAAACCATTAGGTAAAAAAAGAAATCACTGCTTTCTTTATATCAGTCCATCCAAAACCACTTTTTTTCAGACGAGCAGCAGTATTTAATGTCGGACTTCTGTATTTGTTCAATTTAACCTCACAGATGTTGAATTTACAGCTCATCCTGCTGTAACTCTCTCCTGGGCGACAGCACCAGTGAAACATGTGAGAGGTAAATGAAAAGAGCAGAACTAGCAGGGCCGTGACCTCGGCTGTCCGTGAAGCCAATTATAACAGTATTTGACGATATTTTAAGGCCTTTTCATATTTCAGGGCGCTGGGTGTTTTCCTTGTCGCTCACGCGGAGCGGAGGGAGGAAGGGGCAACACCCAGGCTGGCAAGCCACAGACAGAGCACCCTGCTGGGGGAAACCCTGCACACACATACACAAACCCCCTCCCCAACCTCCAAACCAAGCAGCAAGACCCCTAAGGAGCTGAGGGACACCACAGTGGATATACATGTATACATTACAACATGTACACAAAACCACCTAAGTACCTACAAATTAAACGCTACTGCAGACTCTCTCTCACATATACGGTATATACATACACTCAGGTGTTTAATAAAATGCAGTTAGAGACAGGTATTACACACGCACAAATCTAGTTAAAGAAGGTAAACTGTGAGATTGTAAACAGATTTATTCAAATATGCTGTTGTGTCCAAGATCAAGAGTGAAGAACAACTTTCAATCTCAGCTTTTAAGCCAATATGGATGAGATGTTCTAACATTGCTAATAGAAAATGTAAATTTCTAATAAACATCATGTGATATGATCGAAAGCTCCAAATCAGCTACTAAATGGAACTAAATGAGATTATTTTATCAATAAAATGGATGCTGGTATTGTTTGAAAGTTTGAAACTAGATTTATGGATACTAGATACCAAAATGATACCCAATTGCTTTGACGAATATAAATGTGTTTTTGTACAAAAACCTTATTTCTAATTTAACAAAATAACCCAAGGTTCTCAAATGCAGACTTACAAGAACTTAGCCCAAATATCCTAAATTTGTGGCGGCAATTTATTTGCTAGTTGTTTTAATAATGTACCTGTTGCGTTGTGTCTTCCAAAGTAACAATGTTTAGCTGTAGTTTCCCTGTTAAATAGACAAAAATATAATAAATAACAAATAAATAAGTTTATTACTTGTTTATAATTTATTATTTTTGTTAAATTTGTTCAAATAAACAGAGTTTAAAATTGGCAAAAATGTGTATTTCAATCAGAAATCGTCTTATCAAATAATAAGTAAACAAGACTTTGAATGTGACCAGACATTTGATGCCAACTCGCGTTACTTGACGGATATATAAAGTATATATACATACACATGCATCAATAACTACAGTACATTTCAGTGTGTACCAAAAAAAGGGTCAATACCCAGCCCTAATGCTGCCCTGTTCACTTTTACAAAAATGTGTCTAAACATCATGTTTAGAAACTAGAAAAGACAACGAAAAGTCTGTCGTTCAAAACGACTCCTCCTCAGCACCAACGTTTTTCTATACCATCAACGTTTCCTCTCCCGTTTCGGCCATCCACTTTTAAGTTCTCTATTATTCTTCCTTTCCTTCCCCGTTTAATCTCACTCTCCCCTTTTATTCTCCTCCAACGTTCTTGTTCTCATAGCCTTCTCTCTAAGTTGACACCTGTTCAGCTTCCTTTAACAGCCCTGGCTCTGTGTCTGTTTGTTAGCTGCACTGTGGTCAGCCATCATTCCTCCTCCTCCTCCACCTCCTCCTCCTCTTCCTCTTCACCACCTCTGCCAAAGATACATTTCACCTCACCACATCTCCGACGGAAAAGAAAAAAGCCAGCAGTAGCAGAGGAAACCATGAAGGAATATTTCTGACCTCCCCTCAGTAAAAACAAAGGAGACTTTATACTTAGGAGGGGGAGCCCATACATCCCCTATTCTCCTCCATCATCATCATCATCATCTATGCATTTGATAAAAACTACTTCCTTTTACTTTTTAATTTATAATTTAATTCTGTCTTGTATTTCTGCCTAAAAGACTCTCTAGGTTACAGCTAGATATTGGAATTCATTGGATGTATATCGATTGAAAAAAGACAGTTATTTCCTGGAAACTTTTGGAAATTAGTGGAAAATTATTGACATATAAAATGTAACCAACACTTTATTTAGTCTTTTCAGCGCAGGTGTTGACATCAGACAAAAGTGTGGGAAGACAAACTTTGCTCTGTCTAAAAATATACAGAAATATGTGCTTCACCATTCTATTGCATTTTCATTTCCTATTTTCCCCCCATGTTTTCATTTCTAAATAACCTAATAAAACATAATAAAATGCTCCCCGCAAACGACAGGCTGACAGTGTTTCGATGTGTTAAGTGTCCACTGATTCCTCACACTGTGTGTTTGTGTGCATTAGTGTGTGGTATTAAGGTTGCCAGGGATATGTCTAAGAGATTTACCTATCATTGGTTAACTACACCACACACGTACACACATTCACACATAAACAAACACACCAAATTCACTGCAAACACTTTATTCCGCTGAATTAACTGGAGGAAAAGTTGTGCCTGGAAAAACACAGAGCTCTTTCACAAACACACCAAATTAATTCCACAAACAGCCTTCAAGTGATGCTAAATATAATTTAAAAATTACTCCGTTATTTTAATGACATGTTATCTTGAACACACACACACACACACACACACACACACTCACGTAACTGGAAGAAATAAAATCTAGCTGTCATTAATCTAACATTTTCTTTTAGCCACACAAACACAACCAATCAGATTACTGCTGCAGCGCCGACTGTTTCCTCCTTCCAGTCAAATTGAAGTTGTGATTGACACTGTGATGGCGTCCCCATCGCCATGGAGACGGGGTGTTGGGGAGGTCACATACACGTTTACGCACACAAACACACACAGGTAGTAAACATCCTCTACTGTATAATCACACACTCCCTCTTTACTTTCACGCTTCATTTTCAGTTTCCTCCTCCTTCTTCCCTCTCTCCTCCTCTCCTTGCTCTCTCTCTCCTTGTCTCTCCTGCTATCTTGCTCTCTTGCCCACACTAGTAAACTCTCAGTTGTGCGTAAATTGTTGCTGCAGTCCTGTAATCACAGCTCCAAACAGCCGACAACATGGCCACCGCCGTGAGCCCGAGCCAGGCTATAAACACAAGCAGGGACAACAAAAAGTACTAAAGTATGTTACAACTAATTACAATACCAAATGTGATCAATTAGTTCAAAAGTATTTATAATGAATTATCCCTCAGTTTGCATTCCTGCACCAATATTACCAACATTAGAGAGATGAAGGTCAAAGGTCTCTGTGACTATGTTCTTGGGACCTCAGTGTTATAATATCAGGAAGAGATAGAAGAGTTAAGAACATTTAGACATTAACAACAATTTTTATGCACATTTTCAATTTGTAATGGTTGAGGTTTGACATTTTGACACATTGAAAAAGAGAAGATGTGGTTTTATGAGTACATATTGGAGTTGTGGTACCTTCATTGGTTTCTTCTGCTGTAGACAAAACTATGGTGGATGAGAAAGCTCAATGCACTATATGCAACACGCGGCATAAAGAAACACGTAAGCAAATAGAGAAACACTGCAAGTCAACCATAAACAATGGAGATACGTTTCCAGGGGACACTTAAAACAGATGCACACACTAGTAATTAGTAAAACCGACAGTATAGCCAACAACTCCGATGATATTGAAATCACTAAATCCGACTGTTAAAAATAAAATAAACATTTGGCTCATTTTCATTGTGTTGTATTGGAATTACAGTCCCAACAATTAAGACACAAGTAACTGATATTATAAAGAAAAGTCGACAACACCTAAGAGTTTAGATTTCAACAACCTCTCCCATCTATTCTTTGCATAAAGAGCAACTTAGAGAGGGAGAGAGAAAGAGGTCAAACAGAGAGTTAACTATCTCCACATCTTTGGCAAATCCATCAAATTTCCTGTTACCACAGGTGTGACTGTGGGTGGATTCAGAGTGTGTGTTTAAGTGATCCAGCAAAATATACTGCTCATCAGCAAACACACGCACACACACGCACACACACACACACACACACACACACACACACACACACACACACACACACACACACACACACACACAGTGGATGGATAACTACAGTATGTGCTCATTTTTGGTTTACATACGGAGTCAAAGCCAGTCAACCACACCCACATACCACACACACTTTTACTTTTACACTGCCTGCATTTTGAGCTCCTGCTGCATGCTGCCTCCATCTAAACTCATCTCATTTTTTTTTGTGAATTTCCAGCTCAACTTCGTGCTCAAAGTTTCTCTCCCCAAAATCTAACTTCCACACTCATAAATGTATATCATCTTGCATGCTTGTGACTTTATATAAAACCATTCAGTTAAGAGAAAAACTGTATAACTGGCACTTTGTATTACAAGTGCAGGACATTTTACATATTGAACATAAAACTAGAGGACAAAGCGAAGCAGCAAACGGACAAAACAAGCAGATAGAATAAATATCTGGTCCTTAAATCAGCTGCATTATCAAAAAGTCAAGTTGTCATCTGTATATAGTTTTGGTTTGACTGTGAAACATTCATGAGTGAACTGTAGAGTGATAACAACAAAAGCAAAATTTTAATTTTAGTTTTCAGTCCCTAAACCTACAAAGTATCCAAAATATAAGATAATAATTTAATACTGTTATTATTATACTGTTAGTTTATATGGATTTAATGTGAACCTCTACCATGGCTATAACTGTGCGCGCACACACACAGACAAGTGATTAATCTGACCACTCCTGTTCTTGGCACCGTGTTTCCGCCAGTAAATCTAGCCTCTAGTGGCAGTCTGCATTCCACACACACACACACACGCACACACACACACTGTACAAACTAAACAGACCAACCTTAACTTAAAACAGCTCACACAGTCAAATCCACGCATGCATACACCTGCAGAGAAATACACGAGTACCAAAGTATGCATCTGTGAATCCAAGTGCAAACACACACACCTGGAAAATTCACAGTTATGCTGCTGTTACACAGTGAAATTGTACAATTTGTAATTTATATACATGTTCATGTCATGTAAATTTACTGTTACACAAAACATTTCAACATGACTACAAAAACAAAACTTTATTGCATGGTAGATGGTAGTAATAGGTATTTTTTAGAGAGAAAATATCTATCCAAAAACGGATAAGTCTTGATGAATTTTAGTAAATGGGGGCCTCGGTTAGCAACAGCAAAACTATATCAAAACATCCGTTTACAAACTCTGACAAAACTCTTGCAGAATAATCCAAGTCTCATTTATCTAGTTTTATGCTCACTACTTCCCAAACACATGCATCTTCGCTACAACGTTACTATTTAAAACTTTGAACTCGCATGGACGAGTAGCGCGCCTGCGCAAGCGTGAGACTGTTTATGCGGAAGTGTTTTAAGGACTTCAGACTCTTCTCCGTTTTCTGGGGTGCCCCGGTAGCTCACCAGGTAGAGTGGGCTCCCCATGTACCAAGGCTGAGTCCCAACAGGTCATTTTCTACAGTGAGGTTACAAAAAATGGTCTCAATACAATGAAATTGGCTACTATGGGGACTAACATCATCTCACATAAATACAATTGGGCTCATTGGCTCCACAAGAGTCTCAACTTTACAGTCATACCCAATTTATGTAATTCCAAGACTGTTTAGGGACCCCAGTATGCAGAAATATTCAAACACACCATTTTAGAATAGGTGAAAATAACACATTTATACTCCATGCATAAAACTGCATGCTTTTTGCCCAAAACTGCATGTGATTATCATAAAGTGGGCATGTCTGTAAAGGGGAGACTCGTGGGTACCCATAGAACCCAGTATTATTCACATATCTTGAGGTCAGAGGTCAAGGGACCCTTTTGAAAATGGCCATGCCAGTTTTTCCTCGCTAAAATGTACCCAAACTTTGGAGCGTTATTTAGCCTCTTTCCCAACAAGGTGGATTCCTTAGGTTTTCTAGTTTCATATGATATCTATAGTTCACTCTAGCCCTAAAAGTGAACCTGCTAGAGCCTCTGAAAGAGAGTAAAGTCAGTCGGGATCGCGGGTCTCGCTTTGGGGGGCTATCAGAAGCTGTTTGCTGCCGAACCTAACTGAAAATTCTGTGCATGAAATTATGTTTCGTTCAATTAAGTTGCATGAAAAAAGTGCAACACAATGTCAGCTTTGCATGTGCAAGCTTGAAAGAACATACACAGTAAGAATACACACATGTAGTCCTTAAACATAGTCCTTTTGTAGTACAGTAAATACACTGTGATCTTCCATCTTGCTGCCCACAATAGCTACAACACGTATCCAGGATGTGTAGAGTGTGTGTGTTGTGGTCTAATTGTAGAGGGAAGTGTCAGCCTGTCCTCTTTGTGGCTTAGGATACTCATCATCATCATCAGAGAGTAGTGCATCCTATCATTTCACATACACACAGACAAAAATACACTCACAAACACACGTGTACTGTATACATGAGTATACAGCTAACAAAAGATCACACGGACCGTCCCGACCCAAACGCTGTGTGTGACCATGAGCTCATTGTTTGACTAATTTATCTGACCTCGGCTAATCTAATCGAGTGAGGAACAAACCAAAATACACGCAGTCTCACACACAGTTCTAAATTTACAGTTTGCGATAAGGTTATAAGAGCTAAACAGGAAACAGGAAGTGTGTGGAATTGTGGGAAATAAAATCTCAACAAATGGTGACTGTCAACTTGATGTGCTGGGACTCAGTGTGGCTGCTCTCACACTGATTCATGTTTAACAGTTTGTTAACATTTACAAGTGCTAAGTATTTGGACAAGGACATACTCTTTGTTGGCTCTGTATTCCAGCACCACAGATCTGAAATAACAACGACTTTAAGATGTAATTTAACTTAACATTTTTAACATTTTAGCATACTCATGCTCATATACATATTGACATATTTGGTGCACAGTGTGGGAAGCTAAACCCCTTTATTACATATTTTATGAGATTAAGATTAACATCAAATTAAGATTAAACATTATACCAGTCGTCATATTAATATTTGGTGACTGAAGTCTCTGACCCTCAGACATTAGCAATATGTTGCCAACTTTATTTGGTGCTTGTGTCCGGGACTTTTTGCCTTCAGTCTGCTCTTCAGCAGTAAAACACATGATCAGATGGATTGAGGTCATGTGACTGGCATAGCCATGCCAACAAAATTCTATTTTTTTGGCCATAAAAAAATCCTTGGTTGTTATGCCTATATGTTTAAGACAATTGTCCTGTTGCACCATCCTAAAACTATTTGAGTAAATATGAATAAAAAGTGCTATGAGTTCGTCACTGTTACTGATGTAACAGCCTCAAGCACCCTTAAAGCAGCAGTGGGTAGAATTGAAGCAAATATGATTAAAAAAAGTTATTTTTATAAAAAGGTCACTATATCTTGACAGTAGTGCATGAGACAGGTAATCTGAAATGAAAAAAATCATGTGCCTCTGTGTCCTCCGGTGCTCCTAATGGCATCTGCAAGATTTCACAGACCGGAGGAAAACAACCAATCAGAGCCGAGCTGCAGCCTGCCGTCTCTGAGCCGGCTGTCAATCACTCGCAAACTCCGATCAAACGGTCAACAGTCAGTCAAAGTACTTATTATTTTGTTATTTTCATTGTTTTAGAGTCACCACAATGCAGGAAATAAAGTCTCTGAAACTCAAACTCTGCTTTGGTTTTGAAATCCTCCGTATTTTTAAGTCTCAAGGTTGGCAAGTATGCTGCAGAAAAGGACAGAATGCCAGTCATTGTGAATCGAACCACAGCAGACATACTGTCCGCTGCCCCCGAGACTCAAGAGAAGCCCGGTTGGGGCTAAGAAGAGAGAGGCCATCAGGAGTTAAGAAAGTTTCAGCTTTATGCAAATGTCCTCTGATGCACTGTAGCGGCAACCAATAGTGCTCGTTTTCATTTGCTAATGATAGCATTAGAGCTACTGTACTGCAGTAAAAATGGCACATATCATATGGCTGACAAATGTCTATCATCTCACAGTATGTATGAGACAGTCATGTGCATGTTGAGCATACGTTTCATGCACAGTTATTAAAATGAGTAATTATCATTGTGCCTGTTTGTGTAGGTAAAGGGACTTGGCAGAACATTTAGAGGTTCCTGAAATTACAGCCATAAAGAAAGCTCAGAGAGTTCATTCTAAGTTTCTTGAGGAACCCTGTAAGGATATTTTTACTGGTATGAGGAGAGAGAGAGGAGGAAGGAGGTGTTAAAGGCAGCGTTGACACAACAGATAACACCGTCTCATAATACAACTTATCACACACACTCCTCTCAACTCAGCACTGCACCTTGTGTGGCTGAGAGTGTGTGTGTGTGTGTGTGTGTGTGTGTGTGTGTGTGTCGACAGCAGAAAAGTCCGTAGTCATGTCCACACGTGTGAGGAGATTCTGAGTTATGGCTGTGTGTGAATGTGTGAGAGAGAATACTGCTGTCTTTGTGTGTGTGTGTGTGTGTGTGTGCAGCATGAGAATTATGGGACATGTGAGTGAATGTTTGTGTGTGTGAGAACTCAAAGAAAACAAGCAGTGTCTGAACAGTGGTACAAATTAAGTGTGTGTGCGTGTGCATGTGTTGTGGGCTGTGAAGATGAATGAAAGTTGTGACACTTTTTTCTAAAGCAAACAACACTCTGTTTGTTCTCTCTCTATCAATTCACCAGCCTGCCACCGCCTCAGTGTGTGTGTGAATACAGTGTGACTGTGTGAGTGAAATTTTCTGTTTATGAGGTGAGAAAAAAGTTATTTATAAAGATCACAGAATAATCTTCTCATTATAGCTTGGTATTACATTTTATTTTAAGAGGGTGCCAATACCTGCACACATCAACTCAATACCAAACCAATACTTTTCTAGACACATGACTTTGTTGAATATAAACACGTTTTTGGTAGCACTTTCTACGATGCCAATAATGCATCGTAAACATGTGTTATTATCTGCTTACAGCATTGTATAATTAATTTATACAACACACGCAATAAACATTGTTTGTGTTGTTCTTGCATAGATTTAATGATATATACTGTATGTATTTTTCTACTTTACTTAAAGTAAACAATGACCACCTAGAGTCACATTATAATGCATTATAAAATATTATAATGTATTATAACTATGGGATTTATAATACACTATGATCCTTAAGAAACAATGTCAGTGAGTGACCAGCAATTTTGAAGTATTATGATACCTGACCATATAAGTCATCATAGAATAAAAAGTATAATATAAAGGATGTTTATAATGCATTATAGATATGGGCGTCAGAGAAAGTGTTACCCAAATGTTTTCTAGCAAAACCTTTAATGTTTAATTTTGTCTTAACACAAACATCTGTTTAAGAATGTTTCAGCACAAATTGAACAAAATCTTAATTAAATCAGGCAAAATTTCATCAGAGAATGAATACAAAATAGCAAAAATCTCATCATGTATTCAGTGTTGGTCGGTGCTCACAAAGAAACCCAAAGTACCTTCCAATACATAAGAACATATGCAAATTTAAAATCGTCTATTATCAGTCTAAAATTTCTGATCTGTGTGTGGTACTGGTACACAAAGTCCAATCTATGTGAAGCTTCTCCCATCAGTAACTCTCTGTCTTCCAATTAACAAAAGCACACTGGGACACTGGGACTCTTTGACTGTGTGATCGCACGGTGTGTGTGTGTGTCGGGGGGGGTGGAAGACAGGTGCTGTTTCTCCTCACTCTTCCTTATAGACTCACAGTGCTATTGCATGTGTTCAGCAAAAAGGAAGAGGAAATGGGAAACAAGTTGTCTCTACATAAAAAAAAAACACTTTCTGTCCATCATTTACCATCAATCTGACTGATACATAATTCTGCTCTTTCACACTCATCTGCTGATCAACAAATGCACACAAAGACAGAAAGTCAATCATTTTACAGTAAAATCAGCCAGGCTAAAAACCTAATCAATGATGACCTTTTCACTCACAACCCTTCTGCATGACACAAGATATTAAACAAGCTTTCCAAAGGACATTGGGTAGTTCTATTAAATATACAGCTTTGGTGTCATTTAAAGGTCAACTACATCTGCGTTCTTTTCTGTTTTTTTTTTTTTAAATGGAAACGTCCATTAAAGGGTTAGTTAGAAAGCGATTTTTTGAAGTGGGGTTGTATCTATTCTCCCGTTTTTTGCGAGGTGATAGAATAGAAGTAATAGAAGAGGATATTAGAAGTTTTATGATTTATTTTATTTTTTCACCCATATTATGAAAAGTCTATAATAACACTTATATTAAAAAAAATAATAAAATCCATTCATAAACTGTATTGAGGCATTTTTCCACAAACAAAAAAAAGCAAGAAGGACTAATTCAGTACAGTAACACATATCAATATTTCAAGAGTATTTGGTACAACTGTTAGGGGCCTGTATCAGTTTAAGGGATTTGGAAATACATCAGGAATCTAACTTGGTGGTCTTCTCCAATAGATCATATTAAACATATCACACAATTATAAACACATAAAAAGGAGCTGTGCCTGATTTTTAAACAGTGCGCACATGGCGTCTCTTTAATCCCGACTGAACTGATAGGGCTCTATTGAAGTGAGTAATAGAAAAAATAAATAGAAATATATACATCGATCCTTCCCATCATGCCCTCTGTTCTTGTTCTAAAGCCTCACATCTTGAACGGCTGAATTACAGGAGTCTGAAACCACCGTCCCCCGCTGCGTGTGTGTGTGTTTAACGTGCTCGGTGTAGAATACATGAATGTAGATGAAATATCATACATGTATGCATTAACATATGCATGCACGCACAGACACATGGCTGCGGTGTAAAGAGAGCCATGTATTTATACTGCCGGCACACTCACAGATGGAGATGGGCAAGTTGTGAGGACTGAGGTGGCTTTGAAACCGATCCCCCTCCTAACACGCTTGACACACTGCCCTGTGGTTAGTGTGTACAGTTTATCATCAGTTTGAATGAATGTGATTTCAGCTCTGTGGCCCCGTTGATCAACTGCCGTGGAGAATACGACAATGAAAATATTCAGATTTTCATCAATGAATAATCAAATTAAAAAAAAACAAACAGAGTAGATGTCACAATGGACATCAGTAGAACA
This sequence comes from Sebastes umbrosus, assembly GCF_015220745.1. Classification (NCBI taxonomy): domain Eukaryota; kingdom Metazoa; phylum Chordata; class Actinopteri; order Perciformes; family Sebastidae; genus Sebastes; species Sebastes umbrosus. The sequence goes on from NC_051279.1 coordinate 7,700,047, forward strand.
GTTTTTTTTACAAGTTTTGTCCCTTCTTCCATTTACACATGTAGATAATCTAGTAGAGGATAACCATTATTTACCTGCACAAAAATTATGTAGTTTTTGCAGGTTTACCATTTCTTCTCAGGCTCCAGATGTTATAGTTATAGCTCTCTGTTTCTAGCCTATTCTGTATATATTAAGACATTATTACATACTGCAGGAGGCAACTCTCGCCTGAATTCCCATGACAGAGTCAGGCTCGTTAATGGGAACATTTCATCTGAAACTGTAATGTCTGTACAGAGGAGTGACGTGTTCACCCTGAAGGACTGACTGACTCAAGACTGTTATGGTAAAAATACATTATCAACTGTCCAAACATGACCAAAACAGCCACAGGGGTTTACACTACATGCTAATACATAACCATCATATCAACACAGCACCGAGGCATGATTAGGGTGCTGATTAGGACAAAATATGCTGCACTTAATTTTTTTCCGATTAATTAAAAACTTTTTTTAGTGTATCACACAAGCTTTCTGCTTCTGGGGTCGTTTTACCAAACACTCCCACAGCCCGTCTCTCTCCCAGTCCGTCTGTCTCTCACCGCCGACTCTAAATGGTCCATTCATGGATGTGATGGATGGCCACCAGTGTGGGTGTGTGTATGAGATATGGTAAAATATATGAATACACAAACACAGTGTGCTGAGTGTGTGTGTGAAAACTCGTGAAATATATGAACACGCACTCTCAGGGCTCAGTGGGTTGTGTGTGTATGAGAGGCCAGGAAGTCTTCACCACCCCTGTTTAATGACACCATTTATCTCTAACCCTGGTGTGTGTGAGTGTGTGAGTATGAATAGCTACTTAAATAGGCCTTTATTCTGAGGATAATAGGAAAGGTGCCATTTAAGAGAGGGATGGATCTATGAAAAAGCCTATAAAGGGTTCTGAGAAGAAAAGAAGTAAAAGAGGGAGAAAGAAAAAGGGTCAAGCAGACTCCAAATAACTTAAAGTCCAGGTGCTCGGTAGACGACTGGCTGGCTTGTCCTAGACGGGTTTTATGAATTTGCACATCAGCGGGGTCGTAATGAGCCTGGTCACCCTTCTGCTCAGAGAGGGTGCTCCTGACCTCGTCTGGGACGTCTTCAAATTTGGTTCATATAGTCACTGACCACTTTGGACCATGAACAATTGAACGTGCGGACTTCTAATTACATCTAGCAGGAACGCAGCCTAAGGCCTCATCCACATGTTTTGTAAACTGTGTTTCTCCTCCTTCCTTCTCAAAAAAAGGCACATCCACACAAGCACGGTATTAAAAAAATCTACGTCCATATGAAAACGCAAAAAACACAATTGAAGCACTGTCATGGCCAGTGGCAAGGTCGAGCCACACCGGGGATGTTGGCGGTGGGGTCTGTGTCATGGGAGTGTTAGCAAGTAGCATCCCCTAGCGTATTCTGATGCCTCTGTTCCTCAACATATATACTGTAGAAGATTAACTCTACATACAGTATATGTGTAAACATATAAAATGTCCTGTTAGCAGGTTATTTGGCCACGTACACCATTCATTGATGTATTTATGCTGCGGTTGCATGCTGCTGTTTGTCATTTCCATCGCTGCTGAGAACATCACATCCAGTAGGTAGGTGAGATTCTGAGACTGACAGGCAGAACCACAGACAGGTAGAGAGACAGAGAGGTCTCCAGGTAGAGGAGGTGGTCATGGGAGAGAGACTGTGCTTATAGAGCAGAGGAAATCATCCCAGCAGTCTTTATGGAGCTCTCTCTCTCTCAGACACATGAACACACACAAACCTTCACATACACCCCATCACGCTGAGGGGAAAAGGTTACGTTCCCTGTGGTCACATCCCCAGTCAGAGGAAGAGAGGAGTTTCCTCTAAAACACCAAACCTGTGTGTGTAAATGGTTTCGGGCTCCTAATATTTGTTTAACCCCTCGAGAATTTCAAAGCAAATACAGTTTAGTTAAAGTTTGGATGATTAATGTAAAAACATAATTTGCTCTGTGTGTGCAGTACATTCGTCCACTGTATGTGCATGTGCAGTAAATCTATGCACATGTGCAGTAAACAGAGAAACTGTATGTGTTAAATAAGTGATACCACTCATGTGTGTGCGTTCAGCATGGAGCCAGATTGCTTAATCTGTAAACAATCAGAAATGTTAAAAGTTCCTTATTTTTCCTGGAGTGTTGTCGACACTGTGAGGTTTCAAGCAACCATAGGAGATGCTGCACAACCGTACTGGGCAGATGGATTAACTGTTGTTCATCAAGATACAGCAAGTAACTCTCCCTAAAGAGATATGTAATTCAACGCGTTCTCACTCCCAACTCATCAAATACCGACGCTTGGTCAGTGGCCCTACGCTTCAACCTATGACGCTCTAGATTCCCCTCTAACCGTCAGTTTTGGACTTGTCAGGGCAGGCGAATGTTGGTCGACGATACGTTTGTCAGGGATGGCGTGTCAGTTTCCACTCGTTACATGTATAGTGTCTTTTCAAAATAAACTTCTGGGTTCACAGGAAACGTACAGTTCCCGCTCATTACATGCATACAGTCTCTTTTCAAAATAAACTTCTAACGTAGGTTTACTTAATTATGAGGCAACACAACTATGTGGTAAAGTTTAGACAAAAAAAGCACTTGGTTAGGTTTAGGAAAAAGTCATGCTGTGGGTTAAAATAAGTATGCTTTCTACGTAAAATAATTTTGTTTGTTATGTAAACTGCAGTAAAATAAGTTAACATTTACTTGGTTTCACACGGGAGAGGAACAGCAGTCTCCTGAGTGAAAGTCCTGTGTTTGTTTGACCCATCCAACCTTCACTCTAACCCGCCCTACTCAGATTTTCTCGCTATTTAAACTACGTCAGTTGCTCTGATGTTTAATAATGACACGGATGGGTTTACATTGGAGTTAGTTGAAAGCCCGGTACATCTCATACAGACGCTAAATGGTGCCTCGGGGCGTCGGTATCAGACACCGAGGGGCAATGACCAAGCGCCACTATTTGACATTTGGGAGTGAGAACCGGTTGGTTAATTAGTGAGCTTCAGGAGGTATATTCTATTAACAGGCCTGTGATATTAAACATGAACATATAACCAACCTGCTCACTCACTGTACGGTCAGTCTGACTGAGCTGAACTGCAAAATGTGTCTTCTCTTACGATTGAGAACTAAGATTTTCATTACCAACGACTGCTTCTCTGTAAATGTTCTGCGTTTGACAACAAATAATTTGAAACTTGATTGTATAGTTGTGTTCTTCTACTGTAATCAGTAACAAGGAGGATGTTGATCATCCAAAAGAGGGAGACCGAAGGAGAGAGAGACAGACGGGAGAGGAAGTGTGTACATTCCAGGCTAATCCTGATAGGACGTACCCCATTGGTTGCCAGCCAGGACTCAACTACATACCATGTTGATGTAGCAGAAACACACACACACACACACACTTGCATGGTTTGGCAGTGCTGATTATTTATGAGCTGGTGGTTTAGCATTGTTTGCTAAGGGCTTGTGTGAAAGGATGTTGGTACTTACAAGAGTGTGTGTGGGTGTGTGTGTGTGGGTGCACAATGTATGTGTGTGTTGGTCAAATATCACAATAAGAGAGAGAATTATTTAAAGAATGAATGAAAACTCCATGAAGTGTGAGTGTGTGTGTGTGTATGTGTGCGTGTTGTGGTGCTGGCTCAACACAGTGTATATTTGCTCTGGCACAATGGGCACAAAGACAGCAGTGTGTCCTGGAGAGAGAGAGAGAGAGAGAGAGAATATAACTTATTTATCTAACATAGAACTTTTTGTATCCCACGTGCCATAAATCTGCTACAGTATAACAGACTCTCTCACTCACACACACACACACACCCACACCCGCTGTCATGTGTTAGGTATTGTGTTTAACATGGTTGTTTTATGTGTTGTTCCTGTTTGAACAATAAAGTGTTAAAGGTCAGACTTAAACAGGACAAAAATCCTGTCATCCCATCAGATAACATTATGTATGTTGGATATGGACACAAGTTTGGCTTACAAGTTATTTTTGTCACAATGCAAATTCAAATTTACTAATTTAAATTCTAAATTAATTCCCCCAAAAGGCAAAAAAGGAAACTCACTGTAATTTTTTTCCTGTTTAAGTATCTTATATAGCAGGCTGTTCTCATACACCGGTCGTAGTTATAACTACAAAAAATGAATGCACTGTAATATGTATATATGCCACACAATCTGTTGTTTGTAATCCATGTTTGTGTCCACATTTGTAAGCCCCATTTTGGACTTTAGGCACTTAACACAACTAACATAAAAACATCCAAATTATTTATACTGTTGTATGTTGTAGTTATATACTTGATTATTTTAATAAACATCAGTAGATATAAAATCTTAAACTGAACACACACACACGCACACACACACTGAGGAGAAGGAGATGTGGTCCATTTATCCCAGGCGTCCTACCTGCAGAGCCAACTCTAGCATTACTTTTAGATGGTGCTTAGCGGAGAAGAGGAACAGAGAGTGTGCATGTGTCCAACTCTATACAGTATGTCTATGTTTTCTCACTCTGTTTTTAAAAGACATCTTTTCATGTTCTCTTCAACTACTTGTAGTTTGTTTTTCTACTTTTGAGGCAGCCAGGATTGCATGACTTTCTAGTCATTTTCATGTGCTATGACATTTAACTTAAATTATTAGAATATATAATACACAAAGTCACAGCTTTATTTTCATTTGCACAGTATATCAACCCCATCCACCCATGTTCAGTACAAAATGTGTGTTATATAGTATTAACTGCCAATGTTTTTTTTCTGATCAACAAAGTGTGACATCCTTAAATCACACCGAGGTCACAGGGAGGAGGTCGGGGTGGATAGTTGGGCGTACGAACCGCAGGACTTTGACACTGGAGACCTGCGTCCCACATGTTCTTAGTTTTAAACCAGTAGAGGTTACAGATTGGGAAAGATTGTGGTTTTGGTTAAATATTTAAAAAGTCAAGGCAGTGTCGTTTTTTTTTTCAATGCTCAACCAAAACCAGGAATTTTCCCTGGATGCCCAACCAGAACCATAAACAAACGTAATCATGGTTTAGTTGGCCCGAGTGGATATTGTAGGAAAACAAATGAAAAATGTTGACAGTGTGAACATTTTGTGTTGGCAGAGAATAATATACAAATCCAACCAATAAACATGTTCCTGTTTGCACAATTAAAGGCTGCAAATCTATCAGTGTGCTCCGTGGAGGATTGCTGTCCTTGAACTGAGAAGCACCTGATTCAGCTGCTGCAAGATGCACAGAGAACTCTGTTTCAATGAAAAGGTTTTCTTGGGATCTGGGTGGCATTACGTTTCCTATAAAACCTTTTCCTGTTTACTGATTAATTGTATATGACCGTAAATTTGCGTTAACGCATTAGTATCGCTTTGACAGCCCTAATTGTTAGCTAATGCTTGTTCTACTGCTAAAAGTGCTCGTGCATCTGAGTTCAAGTAACTTCTCCGGAAGTCGATTATTATTTCTTTGGTTTTATGTTTAAAATCAGGTTGTTTCAGGATCAGGATGCGTTTACATTGCAGTCAGTATAGACTACATAGCATGCAAATGAAACACGAAAAGCAAGAAAGACGTTTGTATTGCACGCTAAATGCCTCGCACATTATCGTGGTATTCATTCGCTTTTTCCTGAGAACGGGCTGGTTTAGGAGACAGGGTTGTGGTTGGTGTCGAGACAGCGTAGATGAGATCATCTATTAATCAGGGGACATAATTTAACCCCTAAACCCTGCTGACGTGAATCCCCAGCAGCTCAAGAGGTGCTACTCTGTAGGTGACCCTGACATTTGACCTCTGCTGGTACAAACTGACGATCCTCGCAGACAGGATTCAGAAAATAATCCTTCTCTGTTTCTCTGTTGTGTGATTCATCACAGGATGGATATAAACACAGCTGAAAAGGATGAGTTTCAGGCAGCTGCGTATCAGGAACACTTGGTGAGATACAGTAAGAGTGAACTGAGGCCGCATGAAGTGAATTATGAGAAGATGACCTCAGACACTTTCCACGTCTCCTCTCTCTCTCTCTTGTTTTATGTGGGGTGACATCACCGACCTGTCCTCTCTTATCAGCTCTCTTTTCTCCATCTGCTTTTCACACTTTTTTTCTCTCTCACATTCATCTCTGCTGTTTCAACTCCCTCTAGACACTTCTGTATGTGTGTGTGTGTGTGTGTGAGGGTGGTTATTTATGGCATCTGTGTGGGGAAGAAGAAGAGGAGAGATGGATGGACAGAGAGAGGAACAAGAAAGGCCAGATGACCTCATCTTCTCTCAAAGCCATCCACTGTCACCCTTGAGCGTGTGTGTTTTATAGAGGGTGTGTTCATTAAATGATTTGGGGGCATTTTCCAGTTTTAATCTCTGTGGTGTCTTCGAGGTTTGAGGATGTGTCAGTGGGACACCTGGCTATCAGGGTGGGAACATCAGCGGGACTCTCAAGGTTTCCAAACACACACACACATGCATACAGTCTGATACACAAAATACCAGGGTCACTCTCACCACGGGATTCAAATGTGTGTTTGTGAGACTGCAAGAAGTGTGACAACAAGAAGAAAGGATACGTGGAGGACTGGATAGGAAGTGAAGAAAAAAAGGGAACAGAGAGTGGAGTGGGTGGAGGGATGATGAGGAGGAGTAGGAAGGCAGAGACGAGAGAGGAAGAGGAAAAGGTGAAGAAAGTGTAGGTAGGGAAGAAAGAGAATAGAGAGAAGGACCAAGAAAGAAGGAGTATACAGAATGAACATAGGGGGGCTGAGAAAAGAAATCGATAAGGAAAGTAAAATGGGACACAGAAAAGTTGAGTAAAAGAAGAAAGGTGAAGTGAAACTCTATATTTCCGATGCTTTGACATTGACTACGTTTACATGCACTCTAATAGTCCACTATTATTCCAAATATGACATTATTTCAAATTTGATACAGGTCATGTAACAACATATTCCTTTTGGATATTCTGAATTAGGCATTTTCTGATTACGACATGTGAGATATGCTGATATGATTCAGGTTTTAGGAGCATTCTTTGGACATGTATACATACATGTGGTTTTGTTCTACGTCATAAAATACGTCAGTAAATATCCTACTCATGAATTTTGAAGCCTTTATGTGTGTTCAAAAAGGCGGTTGCTAACAAGTGTCTAAATGTCTAAACTACTAAACGTCATCACACCGACTCGTCCGCCTTTACAAACTTGTTGTGTATACTCACGCTCATGGGACCGTGGTGTAGTTTGTTTATTTCCTAACGTTAGCTTTTTAGTTCTGGCGATTGCATTTACGCTTCGAAAATCATAAAAGAGGTGTTCATTTGTGAAGAATATCTTATGGAACAAAACATTGTAAGTATCATGAACTGCAATTTCTGCAATAATCCGAAACCCAATAAAAAAATCCCATTGGCCTTTTATCGAGGGAACCGGTGCGATGCTAACTTCCTGGTTGGCCTAAAAAAATACGTCATCCCTGCACCACTCTAAATGATACCGTCAGGCAGAGTGGAAAACTTAAACAACCTTCATTTTCTACTTCATGGGAAAGGAAAGATGAAAACTAGTTGTTAAGAGACTAAACATACAGATACTAAACAAAAAAATAAACATTTTAATATTGTGTTTATTATCATGGTACTATCTCCATCAACAGCTTTTTAGTTGAAAGACGTGCAATAAAAACACACATGCACTCCAGCTTTCTGAGAACTGAGCCAAGTTTAACATGTGCAAGGCAGTTTGGGAGTGTGTGCGTGTGTGTGTGTGTGTGTGTGTGTGTGTGTGTGTGTGTCAGGAACAGGAGGAGAATGAGAGAGAGATATTAATGTGTGTGCGTGAGAGCATCAACCTTTAGGAAAGAATGATGTGAAAAAAACAAGTGATGGAAAAATAGAGGAGAGGAACATTTCAGAAAAAGACCAACCGATGGAAAGCATAAGGAAGAAAAAAAAATAAAGAAAGGAAGGAATAAAGGAGGAAGTGGGTGAAGTGAAAACAGACAGATGAAAAGAAAAGAGACACCATACTTAAAGAAAAGAGTGCTGCTGCTCTGGATGACAAAGTAATGACACTGCGTGACGACAGGTTTATGTTCTGTAAAAAGTTCTCAGATCACGCTCAGTGTTGGCTCTGTGAGGGAGAAGGAATAAAGAGAGGAGGTAAGGAGAAGAACAAGAATAAGTAAGAGGACAGAAGGAGAGAGGGGTTGAGGGAGTGGATGAAAGAGCAAAGAGAAACAACGTTGTCAGATTTCCTGCTTAACCTGATTTCTCAGAGTAACCTGGTTACCTGTGTGCATGCACACAAATCGATGGAGAAAGATATAAAGAGAACGACAAAGACAGGAGGAAATGGATCAATGAAAGGAAGAGAACAAGAGAGACAGAGGAAGAAAACGTGTCTATTTTAATTAAAATGTGTACATTTGCTGCCTGATTGGACTGAACCACCTGCTGAAGAGTAGTGGCAGCGGTTCAGTTTGGTTTGTTTTGCACATTAGGAAGGAGAGAAGTATAACCATTTCCAATGTGTTTGAACTGCAAAATATATAAATAGATAGATAGATAGATAGATAGATTGATTGATAGTAATTAGGGCTGTCAAAGTTAATGCGATAATAACGTTAACGCAAATTTGTTTTAACACCACTAATTTTTTTAATACATTAACTCAACTTGCGATTTTTAGGTTGTAGCGGGCTCAAGTTTAAAGCTAGGGTGAAGATACTAGTATCATATGAAACTAAAAAATCTAAGGAATACATTGGTACCATCCATGTCATACTAGTTTGTCAGCAAGGAGGCTAAATGACGCTCCCAACTTGCGCCAAATTTTGGCGAGGAAAAACTGGCATGGCCATTTTCAAATGGTTCTATGGGTACCCACAAGTCTCCGAAGAATTACAATATACGAGTAAAATGACAATATATTCACTCATTATGCACCAAAAAATTAACTTCCATGGCCTCCGCCATTTCTGACGTCAACAAACACGTCCTTTTCATTGCCGTTCTGTTGCTGGGGCAACAGCTTTGGTCCAAGTTTACTTCCTGTCAGCTACTGCATTAACAAACATTGCAACTGGAACAAGGGGCCCATTTTTGTTTACATTGTCAAGTTTGTAAATGTCTATACAAAGTGTAGAGAAGGAACAAACACTAGAGTTCCCCTGCTTTCTAAAGTCTGTTTCTTAAACTCGTAAAACAGAATCTTAAAACGTTGATTTATCTTTAATATCCGTCATCATTTATCTATAATCGCTCACTACTGCAGTCAAGGAGGGTCAGTGAGAGTGAAAGTGTGCGTTTGTGTGTATATATGTGTGTTAGTGTGACCTCAGCATCACACTATGGGCAGGGTGACAGTGAGCTTTAGCGACATCTGCTCGTTAACAGCTACAGCACTGACAGTCTGTGTGTGTGTGTGTGTGATTTTATCCCACCAGAGCCCATCAGCTCATCTTAACCAAACATACACGCACACACAAAACTCTATCGCTGCCATAGCAAGCATAAACAACCCAATGTGTCCCTGACCCCGAGGACACACACACACGCGCACACGCACGCACGCACGCACACGCACACGCACACACACACACACACGCACGCACGCACTCACACACACACACACACACACACACACACACACACACACACACACACACACACACACACACGCACACACACACACTCAGTAGGACGAACACATACAGATATTGTTGCTCTTGTGTATCAGTCCACTTCTGATCATTTGTGTGAAATATCTCCATATTTATTGGTCAGCGTTCCTCTGCTGTGAACCTTCACACAAATACAGTGTGTGAATATGTTTCATTATTGTAATCACAGAGTCAGTAGCTGCACACTGGAAGCCCTTTATTATCGTTGACATTTTGACTTTCCACAGGCACTTCGAAACGTCTCTGTTAATAAAGACTGCAAGAAAGTTTCCAGTGTGTGAGTTGCAGATGTGTACACTTAACTTTGTCTACGATCTAGACATAGTTTCTTGTCATTTCGGGAATGTTTTAGGGATACAACTGGATAAAATCTATGTAAGTAATGTGATAGAGAAGTAGAACAACACAGACTGTGCACAGTCTCTTTCTTTAGGTTTTTTTTGGAGACGACACAGAACAAGGAGTCAGTGAGCGGAGTCAGTGAGCAGAGTCAGTGAGCGGAGGCAGAGCGGTCCGACAGTTCACAGGTTCAACATCAGCTCAGAGACGAGGTCTGATGTCGATGCCAAGACGTTACCAGAGCAGCATTCACACTCACACACACACACACAACAGCAATGACATGCTTTTCATCCACAGCTCATAAACAACTCTCCTGCCTCTCTATGGATCATCTGATCCACGAGACCGAGAGACATCAAAGACAGAGAGAGAGTGTGTGTGTGAAGCAGGGGGGGAGCAGACTCTAAACTGTAGCTCGTCTGTTCCAACAACTTAACATGTAGGGACAACACACACACTGTGCAAACACAAACTGCTTATCCATATACACAAACAACCCCAAAATGATGTGAAGGATACGATAACAAAAACACATCATTACGTGTGTTTTTGCACACACACAAACTTTCACCCAGATAAACAGAATTATGACTTTGATTTTCACACACACACCCATATACAAATCATTCAAATCCATAAACACTGAATTATGGACTGACACAAACTCCCATAAACACCCTATCTCACTTTTACTCAGCCACACACAATCTGAAATGCAATCCAAACTAATAGCTGATGATGATTAATAGGCCCCATTTCAGCCTGTTCACGGCCAATGTGCTCCTAAACCGGCGATGACTTGTTATCTGATTGGTCAAATGCCAGGAAGTAAGTGGTCAGACAGAACTGCAAGAACTAGTGGCTGCTGCATGAAGCACTTTAGGTTAAGATTTTATTTAAAAGTACACAATTTCCTTATAAGAAAACAAGTTGTACTGCAGGATGTACCCTTAAATTCTTGTTTCTGTAATCCAAAAGAAACCATAAAATGAGTTAACCTGCATCAACATTTTGAAGGACAGAAACGTTAAGAGCAAAATGTATGTGATATATTCATTATGTTATTCTGATCTGTATATATCAGCCCGTTCTCATTCCCAGGACGTCAAATCCGTGTCAATATTAGACGCTCAGAGAAAGTGTTCGAGGAGTGGGGTGACAAAACACAACTATGGCCGGTGGAAGGGGTGGTGGATGGGTCAAACAAACACAGGGCAAGTTTCACTTTCACTTAACAAACGTAGCAATGTTAAGATAAACCATGATGTTTTCTCCTAAACCTATAACTAAGTGGTTTTGTTACCTAAACCTAAGTGTTTTTGTTCACAACGTTAACCACGTATTTACTGTGACTGCAAGTGAAAGTGTATCGAGAGTTGGGATGAGAATGAGTTGTATATATACATCCATTTTCATCACGTGTTGGTTATTTCTATTACAAATGAGGTACTCATTTGAGGTTAGATCAAACTAACACTATTTCATTATTTGTTTTTGTCTAATTATCAGCACTTAATCCGTCTTCATATTGGTGACGTTTGGGCTGTGAAATAACAGGAAGTTGGAGGATATTATTACACATTATATGACAGCTTCAGAAGTAAAAAACGAGCCATGCCATCTCTCTTTTTATCTCTTCCTCCATCTCTCCATCTTTTTCAGGATGAGCCACTCAGTGTGTGTGTGTGTGTGTGTGTGTGTGAGGGGTTAAACCATGTTCTCATAGGCAGGTCATGTCTGGGTCAATCTCTCTGGCTCCAGCACTTCCCTGCTTAACCCCTTCATATCCCCCCTCTGTCTCTCCCAAACACACACACACACAAACAACATTTGGCTACTGTCTGTCGCCACCAAATGTGTGAATGCATGTGTGTGTCTGTGTGTTTTTGCTCGAACAGATCAGATACATTTTCTCTATATATACACCTGTATTTTGAATCAGTTAAATGGCCATACTTGCATATCTTGCAAGAACAACTTCAAATTGCATCCAAGTTATTCTGAGAATTCTTGAAATACCAAAATTACAACATATTTATTTTGTGTCAGAATTATGTTAATGTGGCGCTGTTGTCATTTTGAAAACTGCCCTTGGTGATGCATTCAGGGATGCTCAAACATCTAAGATTTGGGATTTGCGATATGTCTGTATTTCCAGCTCTTGGAGCAAAATTCTTTGACTTTTCAGCCAATAATATCTATGTACGCATTTACAGATTTGCCTACACATCTACAGATTTATGTACGCATTTAGACTGTCTATATATTTACAGATTTCACTTGCAACACATCTGAATACTATTTGGAGTTTTTTTCCCCCACACATTTAAAAAAACTGATTACGCACACACATATTCTGAATATACATTTGCAGATTCCTGTACACAAACAATAAATCTCAATACGCATTTAGAGATTATTTTACACATTTACAAATCTGATTACGCACACACGGATTGAGATACAGTCACACATCTCTCCACATACATTTGCAAATAGTTTTGCTACAATAACGGCCCCCTAGATGTTATTCAGGTGCAATCTTCTATAGAATGAGCCTACAGCTCTAACTGTAACGCAGCCTCTCCCTGGTGAGAGGTGGAGCCCAAATGTCTAATTTGGATAAATTAAGATAAATAAATGTTTCACATTTGACTTACGGCACTACACTTTCAACACCATATCATAAACACCATGTCACACACACACTTATATTGCCAATACATGATTATACATGTTTAATTACCAAACAAATATTTTGTTATGAATGTCAAACACAAACACACCCAAACGTACAATCCTGCTTTAACAAAGTGTTAGCATTCGAGCTCCCTGCAGACATTCCAGTGGTTGCAGCAGATTGGCTTTGATTGATGGAGTCAGTCAGTACTGGTCCCACTGGGATGTTCCCAGTTAATTACTGTCTGTCGCCACACACATAACAGGCATTGTAGGCTTTGATGTGTACATCCAATAGTGACAGGGTACTCAAGGGGATATGTATGAGTGTGTCTGTGTGTGTGCGTCTGCATTCCACCCGAATACTAGCATGCTTTGAAAACTGCATCCAAAAATATAATATAATATAAGATTGCATGTTTGTGTGTGTGGAAGTTCTGTAGGTGTATACAGCATACATTTCAATGCGTTGTGTGCAGTCTACCAATTATATTTCTCTCTTTCTCTCTGTGTACTCTGAGATCCACGTGTATGCTTTGAAGTGTGCATCCTTGCTGGAAGCCAACTACAAAAACTGCGTGCACCCAAAGTGACAAAGTATTTCAAGGAATATAAATGTGTGTGTGTGTGTGTGGTTGACCCATAAAAAAATACTGTGCAGGAATGCTCAGTTTGGTGATTTGACAAAGAACCACACGTATAATTATACCTCAGCTATCTCAACCTCAGTGATTCCAAAAATTTGTCTGAGCCACTTCCAGAGCAGCATGAACCGACATGGAATCTGTGAAATGAAACCCCCCCCAAAAGAAGCAAACGAACTCTGGTTTGGGTGTTTCGTGAACATGTTTGCTGTTGTTGTGTTTTCAGGCCTGAAGGGCCATTCATCCACATATGGTAGAGACCAACAGGAAGGTTGTAAACTACAGTGTTGTTGTGTGTTTGGTGTTTTGCAGTTGCATAATAAATCACCAAAGAACTAAAGTATGTCTTAATCATGAAGGAGCTTTGGAAAAAACAATGCACCTCGGTGCATCTCTAATACCAATTTTCCAACAAAATTAGCATTTATACAGTATGCAGGTTTTTAAATACAGAAAAACTCCCTAAAAATAGGTGATAGACTCTGTTCCCATTGCCAGTAGACGAGTATGTCTTTTTTTCTGGCATGTCAAGTTCAACGTCACAAACGCACCAGAAAACAGGGTTAGTAGAGCAGCATGGAGGACAGTGAAAATGTTACGGTGGTTATCGTCTTTTTTTACTTCTGCTACTTATTCAGTCTCTATTTCAAACTCGGTGCCGACTAATTTGGAATGATGTTTGAGCGCTGCTTGGATGGAGATGGACGGTATTTGTGGCTGAGAAGACAAAGACTTGCAGAAGTTGCGCTGGAAAAAAGGCCGAAAATCAGCGCGTTCACCCGGCTGTCCATTGCTGCCGATTGGAGCTGGAGCCGAGAAATACCTCTGACTACTGCAGAGTCATTTGTCCCAGGAATGAATGCCAATTGTAACCTTTCCCACTAAAGACAAAAGCCAGATGTTAGTGGGTGTTAGTGGGTTTTTGTCCAGTGGGAAAGGGGCTTTAGACACAGACCATGGATGTGGGAAGTGGGGGAGCTGTAGCACCCTGAGGTATTATAAAAATCAGCACTTCATAATAAAACAAGACTAAGAGTCTACCACCATGCTAGCAGCTCTGTGAGGCTGTACTTAGGCACAGTGGTGCTTTGAGCTAAATGTCAACGTAAGCATGCTAACGTGCTCACAATGACAATGCTAACATACTGACGTTTAGCAGGTACAATGTTTCACCATTTTTACACCATAGTTTAGTGAGTTAGCATGCTAACATTTGCTAATCAGCACAAAACACAAAGAGCAGCTGAGACTGATGGAAAACATTAATTTTGCAGGTATTTGGTCATAAACCAAAGTAATGTTTAGACCTGAAACATGAATGTCTGAACCAAATTTCAATCCACCCAATAGTTATCAAGACATTTCACTCAAAACAACATACAGTATATCAACCTCATGGTGGGTGCTAAAGGAAAAGTCAGAGGGTCACTAAAGTCATAGGACAACATCGGGGAACCATTAATGTCTGCACACAATGTTGTGCTAATCCATCTGGTAGATGTTGAGATATTTCACTGGATAAGTGGAAACTTTGACCTGCTGGTGGCACGACATGAAAAGTCAGAGGATCATTAACATCGTTAGGAGTAATCCTCTCGGGATCATGAATGTCTGTACAAAATTTCACGGCAATGCATCAAGTAGTTGTTGAGATATTTCGGTGTGGACCAAAGTGGTGGACCGACCAACAGACAGACTCTGCTATCCCATTAGAGCCACACTAGCATGGCTAAAAAGAAGATAGATCCATGTCATTTGAACGCAGCAGTAGTCCATAACAAAACACTGTGAGTTAGAGCTTTAGAGGCAAATACAAAGACAAAGCAAGAGAAGCGGGGGATAACAGTTTTAATGTGGATGCATCTGCTGATATGAAGTGATGCTGGCTGATGAAGAACAAACGCAGAGCAGCAGAGCCAGGCCTTCTAACCAACTACATGTGAGTACATGCTTTTAGAAGGGAAGACCAATTTGACTGCATAAACACTTTCTCCAAAACACACAGCGATAAACAGACCAACACATAAACCGAGCTAGACATGTGGACACCACAAACACACAAACACAGACGTATACGCAAATGTCAAAGCTTCGTTCCTCGACGCACACACACTCCCACATCCCTTACGCATACACACAAGCAGCAGCCTTACATCTTTCCAGACAGACATACAGTGCTATAAACATGGGCACATAGCTCCCTGTACCGCAAATGATGGAAAAATAGCTCTCTCTCTCTGTGTGTGTGTGTGTGTGTGTGTGTGTGTATCAAGGCCTCTATCTAAGGGAGTTTCCCTCCTAACTCCAAACCCTCACTCTACAACCAACAGCACAAAGCTCAGTGTGTGTTTGTGTGTGGGAGACGGTCATTTGTCTTGAAATGAGCTCATGCACACATATTAGCTTGACACTGTCCGCATGCTGGATTTCTCTCCGGTCACACACACACACACACACACACACACACACACACACACGTTGGAGAGGTCAGGTTTGGCGTCCACCTCGGCTGTCTCTTCCTGTGGGCGGAGCCTGGCTGTCTTTGTCTGCGTTAAACCCTCTTCCTCCTCTACCAGCCAGCACAGCACCAGCTCAGCACATAGCATGTGTATGTGGGGAGGGGTGGGCAGGGGGGGGGGGTAAAAAGTGAAAATGAATCTACGGCTACATACGTGTGTATTATGTGTGTGTGTGTGTGTGTGTGTGTGTGTGTTTTTACGTATGCATATGTAATTGAGGGAACAGAGGCTTGTATTTGCACATTCCTGTTCTGACCCACAAGCATCAGTGTGTGTTATAAAAAAGAAAGCATGGTTTCTAGTGTGTATCTCTCAAACGTCCACTGACACATGTTTGTGTTTTTTGGACGTAACGGCTGTTCGTTGTGGTACATAATGATCAACTGCAAATAGTGGTGGTGGTAAACACTCAACACAGTCTCTGTTCAGACTTGGCATTAACATGCGTCCACAAGTGGACAGCTCTAAGTACAGGTGTGAATGCACTCAAGACGAATTGAGATCCGATCGCCCAGACCACATTCGGAGGTGGTCTGGGCCACATATGGCCACATTCTTTTAGCAGTGTGTACGTGAATGTGTCCTGGGCCACATTAAGAACCGCCTACTCAACTAACGTCCCGCTTGGATCCAAACGGGTCTCACTGCGCTCCTCATGTGAACAGACAGGCAGACCCGAGAGGCTGTCTGCCTCGTGGCATAAAAACGGCTTCTGTGCACAACTGTATCCTTTTCAGTTTTCTTTATAGGCTATACTGTAGCAACATATTAAAATATATCTTATCTATCAGGCGTATAGGCTATCTATATCAGACGAAGCAGGGGACGTGCATCTCTGCCTGCTGTCTGTGTTTTTGTTCCGGTGCTCTGCACACCCGCCTGCCTGCACGCTCTCATCCCCGGCTCTCGAAGCTCTGTACACGGCTGTTGCCTAGCAAAGGCGGCAGTGTTGGCGGCACGGAGGTCCCCCGGGGATTTTCCTCTACATAGGTGCAACAAAAACTTTGGTCTGTGTTGCAAATTCAACATATTGCTCTCAATGCTCTCATTGGCTGTAGCTCCCTGACAGATTCCCCAGCAGGTCGCCAATTTGCCTCCGATATGGAGATTTTGTCGGGAGCTCCAAAAACTGTCTTGCGAGTGGAAAATCAGGGCTAAAGTTGTGTAGTGTGAACTAGGCATTATTGGCAGTAACAACAGCAGCAGAGCATCAGCAACATCAATATTAGCAGTAGTATTATAGTAGTATTAACATCAGGTAATGTACCTGTCCTCCTGTTTGGCTGGTGACGCATCGAAGGCGTTCGGTGTGTTTGTGGACTGAACCGTCAGCTCTCACACACGTGTGGCGACCGTTAGCTCGGCTCAGTCTGGAACTGATCACGTCTCATTAATCGCAGGAATTAATTAAAGCCAAGGGAACACACCGCCGAACCACAACATGCGCCCATTTACTTTGGCATGTGTGTGTTTGTGTGTGTGCTTTCCACGGTTATGTGTTTGAGTGTGGAGTGTGGTGGAGCTGGGCAGTGAGGATTCGGCCAGAAAGTGTGTGAGTGTTTGAAGAGTTTTGATTTTGTGAGTGTGTATGTTTACTTGGCGTGTGAGGGAGAGTGTCAGAATGTGGTCAGAATGTGTGTGTGGATATGACTGCATGGATTTGTGTGTGTGTGTGCATTTGAAGGTGTGTGTGTGACCATTTGCTGAATAAATGAGGAATGTCCTGTCCAGAACTGTGAGCACATATTAGATGAGTGTTAGAGGTGTGTCCTTTCAAAGTGTGTGTGTGTGTGTGTGTGTGTGTGTGTGTGTGTGTGTGTGTGTGTGTGTGTGTGTGTGTGTGCGTGCGTGCATGTGTGTGTGTGTGTGTGTGTGTGTAAATGTCTCTCATTTCCATGGCCCAATATTTGCCATGGAGCAAAGCCCGGCCTTTAGTCTAATGAAGGAAACTAATCATGTCATCTGTGATCACACACACGCACGCACGCACGCACGCACGCACGCACGCACGCACGCACGCACGCACGCACGCACGCACGCACGCACGCACGCACGCACACACACACACACACACACACACACACACACACACACACACACACACACACACACACACACACACACACACACACACACACACACACACACACTCTGCTCTTATTACTGGGCACACGCACAAGACCTCAGGGAGAAAAAGAGGAAGAGATGGAGATGGAAGGAGGGATGGAGAGCATGAGAAGGAAGGAGAGAGGACGGAGAGGAAAGAAGGCATTATTATTATTATATATCCATAATGCTTCTGTCTGCGGTCTAAAGCCTGTACTTTGTTTTGAGCTGTTGCCAACGCAGAGAACTGACCTGACTCTTTCTACTGACACTGATCACTTCTCGCTCTGCAAAAGAAAACACTTAAGCTCTCAGAGGAACAGGTCATTTCCAGACCTCTAGAAAGTCTATGTGAACTTTGGAAAACTGAAATCAGAGTCATCATTCAGTCTGACATTATGGGGATTTAGCTTTTCCTTTGTTTACGTAATAAATGTTTAAAGTAAGCTTTCTTAAAGGGTAATCGAGGTTTATTAGATTGTACTTTTGGCCATCATTCCTACTGATTAACACCGGAGTAATGGCTGAAATCAACATCAGTGCTACGGAGTCTGACAGGGCAGAAACACGAGCAGTCAGACGATCAGGATGTAAGTCAACTTTATCTAAACTACTTAATTTGGAGGAAAAACTAAAAGTGAGTGCACCTGAAATGACAATAATAATCCTTCATTATGCAGGAAAACTGTGTTTGCAAAACTACAGTAAGTACGCTAGGGTCATAGTTGAAGCAGGATTTAAAGTTGCAGTGTTCTCTGAGATGCATCATTTTTAAAAAGCTGTTTCTGATTGAGTCGTTTATAGGAGACAGTTGGCATCCATCCCATTAACGGACAAGCATGCGCTGAAACCAGCTGGGTTTTATTGTTGTCTGAAAGAGTCCAGACACATTTTATTGGCTGATGATGTACAGTAGTGGATGTTTACCTGCAAGTCATCTCAAGTTCAATTTATTTCAGCTTTCTTTTTTTTTATTTTCATAAATGACACAAAGTCAAGATGTTTTTTAAAATACAGAAGATAGTGTCTTTTTGTTGATAATTCTTAGATGACTGAACTTGGTCTTGACTCACCCCCCTCTGAAGAATAACTCAAAATATATTGTAAAAAACTGGGGATAATGTGGAAAACTATGAATGGCAGAGAAGTGGTGATGAACTGACTGAAATAACATGCATGCATATTGCACTTGGATGTAATTTGGTGGAGTCTTACTCTTCTTTTCTCCATAATTAAGGAATCATTAAGTAAGAGTGCAATTATTATTATTATAGATTTTTTAGAGGATAAATTTGACTTCAAATGAAGATTAGAGTAGTTAAAGACACTGTGAGGAACTTTTAACTGGTTATGACACCATCTCAATTTAATACTGATGCCTCTATATGACCTACATGAGTAAATGATACCATCAGCGAGAAAATTGGCTATTTCTATATAGTTATTCTTAATGTTTGTCATCGGTGCTACCGGGTTGGATTCCGGCAAAATCAGACAAAATCATGCAGCTCAGACTCCACAGACAGACCCAGATCCGGCTTTGCCGTATTGCTGGGCCCGCTAGAGGGAAAGGAGTCACGCAAGAACCAGAACCAGGACTGACGCGGTGCAGACTGTCAGACCCTGCTGCAGTAAAATGAGAGGTTCTGGCTTTTTGGCGTGCAAACACTACTGCTTTTGTACACAGGTACCGCCAAAATCAACAGAAAATTGAAGTTCCTCGTAGGAAAGGAGGAATAATTAATTTTCAAAACAGTACTTGTAATAAAGAATAAAAATGACAGGGTGAGTGGAAATGGGTTAATATTTTAGGTATTTAACAAGTAAAAAAAATCAAATCAGTGTCTGTATTTTAACTAGAAAAGCCTCCATTTGGCGGTCTAGACCTGATCTATATGAAAAGTGTCTCAAGAGAACTTCTGTTATTATTTAATGCTATATAAATAAATTGAATTGAAATTGGTTTTCCATTATTGTGATAGTCTTTACATTATTTCAATTCAATAATTAAACTGTTATAGGAGGAATAAACAAACGGCTTTGTTGTTAAAAGGTAATTATTACTTTTTAAATTTTGTGCTGTCTGTATTTCAGCAGTAGAAGGTGTCACCACACACAGCGAGGTGTGTGTGTGTGTGTGTGTGTGTGTGTGTAAAAGCACATGTTCTCCGTCTCGACTCGGTAACTATTGACCCGCAACGAGGCCTTCAGCATCCCACACACACACAGACACACACACACATGTGCACGAGAACACAGTACGTTTTTATAGTTAGTGACAGCTGACGAATCCCCCCGCCCTGACCTCCAACCTCTGGCTCTGCCTTCTGTACCCCCCAGCTAATTGACACGTCTCCTCTGATAAACTCTCTCTCTCTCTCTCTCTCTCTCTCTCTCTCTCTCTCTCTACCTCTCTCTCTCACAGAAGCTACCCCAAGATCCACACATTACACATGAATGCAATTTTTCTGCAGAGAGAAAAGGAGAAAAAAAGAAATGGAAGATCATTAAGAGAAACTAAGAACAGAAAGATGTACAAATCAGTGTGAATCGTGCAGTCAAACAGATAATTACGACTGTTTCTCACGGTTTACCGGCAAAAGTGCTTCAAAAGAGTTTTAGAACTTCTGATGTGCGCACAATATCTCATATTTGCCATTCATGAGTTTTTATTTCAGTGTTTTAAGAAACAACCCGGCATAATTTTAAGCTTCAAGTCTACTTTCTTTAATTTTACACACATAACTCAGCATGTGTGTGTTGGGCTCAGAGCGCTGCCAAAACGCGGGTGACTTTCACTCAATACTGTGCCTGAACGCATCCCGTGTAGACACAGACACGCTGAAGCTGCTGCTGCTGGCCGACTAACATGCTGCTCACGCTACACCTCCTGTGTAAACATCCAGTCCAGTAGTATGTACATCACTCATGAGATTTGGCTAACATGCTTGACCGTAACAGTTGGCAACAATTTTGGGAAATTGGCAACAAAGTTTTGGCCCTAGGTGCACATTTTGCTGGGGATGGGGTGCTCACAGGAGATGGCAAGCAACCGCGACCGCTATGTTCATGTTTTTGTTTTTATTTTTTTTAATTCTTTGCAATGGGAACACCACATTTTTACACAAATGGCAGCAGCATGACAAATTTCAGATAAAACACTAACTACAAATACTTTTGTTTAGTTAAGCCTTCTACACATGATCAGTGGTAAAATCGATCTGTGCTGGCTGTTCCATTGTTTTGCTACTGCTTGGTTGCCACTGACCTATGTTGCACAACCAATGAGAACAGCTGCAACTGTTGTTGTTGCCTAGAAGCAGTGAATGGCTTTCCTTGCAGTCTTTTACCTGCTGCCTCTGCAATCTACCTCATGGTGAGTGAAGAGCAAATCTCTTATCATATGAAGGCAGCTTTACTGTAATAAACCTTTTATTCCTTTATGTCACATTTTCATTATTACAAGTAAGCTGACGTATAACTGCATAATATTAATTACTCAAAATATAGGGTGACTAAAAATTGACAATGCACGATGCAGTATAAATACTGTAATTATCAGGAGGACGAAGCCAATCCAGGTGAAAGCCTGAGAAGTTTACAGGTGGGAGGTACACTGTTTTTAAAATCACTTTTTAGCTGCAAAGTAAAACACAGAAGTTTTAATAATAAACTAAACGCACTCCGGCTGGCCTTGATTTTTCTTTTGGCCACTTGGAAGCAACACAACAAGCTGAAACACGAGCAGCCACTTTCACATTACACATAGCAATATGATTTATTGCTGATATAAAAAAAATAATAATTAGTGCAGCATTACGTCACGGCTAAAGGCATAGTCCAAAATTAGTTTACCGTTTCCCACTCCCTTCCCTCTCCTTTCTATGTTTGCAAAATCGTATTCGTGTGCCCGCGATCAAAGAGAAGAGCAGATTATTTCTGCATCCTGTCTCTGATTCCTGCAGTATGGAAGTGAGTAAGCATGGAAGTCAGAGAGAGAAAGAGAGAGAGAGAGAGAGAGAGAGAGAGAGAGAGAGCGAGAGTAAATAGGGGAAAGGGACACAGAGGGCAAGTGATTAGGAGGAGTCCAGTAGCAGCTTTAGTCCCACATGTGTTACCTATTGGGTTTTGCATGGGACAAGGAGAGAGAGAGAGAGAGAGAGAGAGAGAGCGAGAGAGGGGCCTACACTTCCCAAGACGCCCGTGGAAAAGTATACTCTACAATTCATTGCTTCCTTCTCGCCAAATTAAAGGTCCCTTGTTAAAAAAAACTGGGGGGAAGGGGTGAAGGGTGAAGGGATTCAAGGGGAATGGGGCAACAAAGAGGGGCTTTTATTACAGAGCAAAACAGCCTCCGATCGCCCCAAAATGGCAAAACTCATCTCCGTAAGACCGTCTGTACGAGGAGAACCTTGGGATTTTTAGTTTGTAAGCATATTTTTCTTTCGTTATTGACCAGCTTTTCGCTTTTTGTTTCATTCTCTACATTTTTCATTTGTAAGGACATGTTCTGAAATGTAGAATGTCCCTGTTAAATTGTTTCGTAACCATTTGGCTGAAAACCAGACTCAATAAATTAAACTGACATGAAAGATGAAATTAAACTATTCCGTAAAATTATGCAAGTCTGTATGGAGATCTGTCCATACACGTGTTACTATGACATAACAGACAATATATATGTTATGCCCTCACTAAAGAGATACATTATTTTGAAAAAAATTAAGAAAAATTATTATTATTATTTAATTTATCATAAGTTTCTTCAAGCTTAAAAAAGAATGTGAGCAATAAAGAACAAAAATATAAACAACTACTGGAGTAAAGAGCAAAAGAAGAAGTGTGTTTTGGTTCCTAGTCACTCGAAATTAAGAAAGTCCTTCTGTAAAAACTGCAGATCATTTATTTTACTAACAGAGTGGTAGATTTAGCTTATTTTATTAAACAGCAAGTCCTGCTCTGCGGTTGCTTCCAGTGCATGGAAAGTCAAATCAAGTCCAGCTAACCCACCTAACATGTTTTGAAACCATTTTAATGTGGATTAGGCGAACCACTAGCGACCTTGATGTTGGAACGCATTAGCCCAACCGCTAGCCGCCACAAAGGTTGAATCTGTTAAGTCTCAACACCATTATGTCAGAGTGCATTAGCCAAACATTAGCTTATACATTAACTTTCCAGCTTCCAGGATGCTGATGAATCAGGTCACTAACAAACAGGTCAGGTTGTTTTTCTTGAACAAACATAACCTCTCTAACATAATGTTTAAACGCTTAACGCCTTGTGAAGTAAAAGGACAAATATTTAGTTTGGGTAACAGTATTTAAATATAATGACATGCTATTATCACGTATGAATGTATTGTATGCAACGTACTGTAATGTAATGTATAGTTAAATGCTAATGCCCATAATGCTGAATAGATTTCGGTAATATCCAGTGTGTTTTAATAAAAACATTTCTTCCACTTTAAAAAAGAAGACAAACATAGTCTTGACTCTGTAATGCTGAACACATGCACCAGCTTTTATCTTCTGCATCATGTACCAAAACTGGGGATCAGTACTATATAACGAAAGTTTTACGGATGATAAATACAATTTTAAATTGACCAGATTCGGGTGTTACAAAAGTGGCACGTGCAATGTGCCCTGTTGCAGAAATTTACCACACACTTGGGTCATCAATGCTCTTTTAACAAACTGGATATGCTAGAATGAGATACACTGAATGTCTCCATAAATATCTAAAAAGTATTGTGTGTCATCATGTTTATGTTTGGGTGCAATACACTCTTCTTTTATGAACAATCTGCCTCCATAATTACGATGATTTAAGAGTTCAAGCTTTACCACTACGATGTTATTCTGACAGTCAAACGTCCCACTCTTTTCACAGGATGTTAAAACATCAACTGCACTTTTTGTTTAAAGTTATGGGGTCCAAACCTTGTATAGTTGAACTGACCCATGACATGTATGAACTGAACTGGTAGCTACCATAAACTACATTAGATTAACGGTTATATCCCATAACATAGCTGCCGTGGCCTTAATGTGAAAAGCAGCAGGGGGTGTGAAGGCCGGGTCCTCCCCGCTGGAAGCTGCACTTCCTACACGGGCCTCCCAGAGGAAGAGCGTTCATTCCTGCTGGAAGGTTCCCTCAGGAGCCAGAGCCTGAATGGACACTACCGCAAAAACACTGCCTCCTTACCACATGTTACACGACCTGAGGGGAAACACACACACACACACACACACTCACACATCTGGGTTTCCACCTCTGAAAGACTGTCTGGTTTGTTGATGGTTATCATACCCCCACCTTCCCTAGCTCCCTAAATCTTTCCCCCTCCCTCTGTCTCTTTTAGCCATAATTCACAGCACTAATCAACACGCCTTAGATTAATTAGATTGCTTCGATGAAACTCCCTGTTGCGTCATACTGGCTTAATAAAGAGCTGATATATTTTTCCCATAGTAGCTGCTGTTATTCCAGTTCACATGTTGCCTCCTTGTCCTTGAGGTAAACTCAAGAAAACATTCTCTGTGCCGCAATGATTTGCTCCATGAAATCTCCAAAGACGCAAAATAAAAAAGTTTCCAGTTTTGGACGTACTAAGAGATATATAAAGGATAGAGTGAGTTGACATAAATAAGCCATTAACTCTCGATTTTCCAAACCCTAACTAAGTCGTTGTGTTGCCTTAACCTAATTTCCTGTGAAAACAGAAGTTTATTTTGAAAGGACACATGGCATGTTAACAAGCTTATATTGACACGCCGTCCCTTGTCTCTTCCAAAAGTAACACAAGAGGGGTATCCCGTGCGTCGGTCTCCGATGCCAAGGAGCACTGACCAATTGTCGGTATTTGCCGAGTTGACAAGTGAGAATGTCTTGGCATTCAATGATAGAAAATCAGATTCAAAATCAGAGAACACTTGAATTGCAAGTGTTCTCTGATTTTGAGTCTAAAGTCATCAAATTTGTGACTCAAATCAAAGTCATGTGGCTTGAGTCCACACCTCTACTGCTAGCTACTGTACCTAAGCTACTACTTCAGTCTGTATAATGTGTTCGGTGTGTGCTAGGCATCAACAGATGTGTGTCAAATGATGCGATGCCCCTGTGATGCTGTGTCCTTAAAAGTGCCTGACCATTTTTCCCGCTGGACTTACTGCATGTGAAACCGACTGACCACTTGGGTTCTGCAACACCTGGATAATATTTTGGTATCAGTATGCCATAATGTGTTTGGTGCATTAAGATTCCTGGTGACATTCTACAGTATGTTGTTATGAGTGAGCTATCCCAACACAAGGTCAGTGACAGGACTTAACGGCTGTTGTTAGGCTTTAAACCCCTTGAACTTTCCGTTTCAGGGTGTCACAAGTCCATAAGCGTTGTTCCACACCGGTACCCGACCAGGCAACAATATTTGGAACGTTGTCCTCGTCTCCATCTGTAATCACCACGAGCATTAGCCTCTGGTCAAGAATAGCCTATCAGATAATGCTGTTGCAGAGACATTAGCGGAACATTACACACACATTAAACAGCCAAGCATCTCATCAGCGCTCCGTCAACACAGCCGGGGCCAACAAATAGCTCTGGAGATGGCGTGATAGACATGCGGTGGGGATTTTGTTGGCACGCACGAGCTTTGGAGCTACAGTGCAAGAGCAAATGTTGCTACCTAAAAATGCTGTTGACAAGCTACGAGCCCAGAGATTAATAAAACCAGTCAGGAGGTCAGAGTGATGGTGGGATGACCTTCCATTGGGGAGTCCCTCTTTCTTCTGTTGAAATGTTGAAGTAATGTCTTCAGAGAGCATTTACATTCTACAATAACAGACGATTTACACATGGTGGCTTTTTAAGGCTGACTTTTAAGACTCTTTTCGGAGCCTGTTTTTAGACTAAATATCTTTATATTTCACTGTTACAAAAAGTAATTTGATTAAAATAAAGGGATTTAGTGTTTCTCCGTCAAAACTACCTTTTTGTATGTCCCGAAAAGGCTCTGAGACTGTAGATTATCATATAGGCAGAAATTGCACAAAAGGACATTTTACAGTCGTTTTTGGCTAGTCAAAATGTTTAAAATCCTGGTTACAGCCCACTATCTTGTCCAATAAGTTATCTCTTAGATGAGTTCAGAACAAACTGAAAGGAATTTGCGAAAGATAAAAACACAATTTAAAACTACCATTGGCTGATTATTGTTGCTTCATGAACACACTTGATGACGACATGAGTTTAGAGAACACTAGTGCAGTGCCCATTCGTGGCTGTTCGGAGTGTGTGCCCATTTGGAACAGGCCGATTGTTTGAGCCTCTGTATTGGTGCTTGCAGTTTTGTTAGGGGGGCGGGAGGGACGTGCCCGTTCTGAGGAAGGCGAGATTGGACCGATTGCTCAGACCCCGGAAGTGCTGCTTGCAGCATTCTTGAGAACTGCTCATCGCTTGTTGACTCCAGGGAAGTGAAGAAGAGTTTGGTCGTAACGTTAGAGAGTGAACTGAAGTCAATCCATCAATCTGTGGCCTGTAAAGGCCCGCTGCAGACGACATGCTCGACTCAGTCCACAGAGCCCTGAAGCCCCACCTCCACTGGTGCACAGAGCACTGTTCGGTTGTTTATTCAAAGTGTATTAATTTGAACGTGTCCAAATTACACCAAATTCGCCACAGCACTCCCTTGGGTCCCCAGCAATATGCACGCCAAATATAAAGTAGATCGGATGAACGGTTCTTGAGATTTGTGAAGGACACACCCACAGACAGACAGAGATTGCTAGCTTTATAGTTAGATGCAGGGGGTGGTGAGCTGGATTTAGCGAGCACATACTTGACAAATTGTTGGATTTCAGGAAACTCATATTGAGTTGGATCTAGGAAGAACATTTAATGACCAGTTGGATATGGGAAACTTGCACTTGAGGCACAGTTATATTCCAGGACCTCACAGTTGATGACTTGGATTTATGGTGGTTGGTTGACAAACATTTGGATGAGTGGAGCTCACACTCGACACTCAGTTGGACCCGAGGAGCACACATGTGACAAGATGGAGTAAGTAAAAGCAAGCAGTTTTATTTTGAGAACACACTTTGGGGACACGCGCTTCAAAAACCAGCTGTAATTTAGTGAACAAACCACAGCAATTAAAATGCCATGTAACCCCCTGATGAGGCAAAAATATAAACTCTTGCGGCACTCCAACATGTAACTAAATCTAAAAACATAGAATTGGAGCATTTTTCCCCCCAAAATTACCAGAACCAAGCCTATGCTGAATTATGAGTCGAGAGATTTCCTGTAAGTCCTGAACCAACTTCTTTAAAGATCAGTCGCAATGCCAAATCGTAAATGTATTGCTACTCATTTGTAAAATTGGTGATGTCGGAGGTGAAGCGTATTCTATTATTGCACTCAGCGATAGTCAAAAATTGTAAAATTTAAATAGTAGAGTAAGTAGATAAGTAGAGTAAAAAGGATATCAATGACCACTGACTATTTGTATAACATTTAAGCCACAGACTGGCCATACACGGTCCAGCCATACTATATACTCAGTTTTAACCGAGTCTTGTTTAAGAGCTATTTGGTAATTTCAACACAGACGAAGATACACTGACTTCATAAAACATGTGCACTTGAAACAAGATATGTTAACACACACACCCGCATCTAGACTCTTCCAGCAGCCTGCCAGTATCTTCTGTAATGACCACACCTACTTCCACACACTATAAACACCATTAAACATTACACACACACACACACACACACACACACTTAATTTCCAGCAAACACACCACACACATACAGCATTCAAGTTTCACGAGCCACATATTTTACTTTCCATCTGCGAGGATGCTTAGCCTCAAAGTCTCTGTGTGTGTGTGGTGATGGACAAACAAGGGTTAATTTTCTGTCTGTGTTTTGATTCATGGGGGGTGAGCTGGGAATAGAGAGACCTCTATCTGTCACACACATCAACGCACACACACACACACACATCCAGAGCAGAGATCCATGGGTCAGAAATTCTGGCCATGGCCCGGGAGGATCCTGTTCAGGATGAGGAAACCTGCCCGCTGTGTGTGTGCGTGTGTGTGTGTGTGTGGATGTGAATAGCAGCCGCAGTATGTGACAGTAAACTGATAGCTCTGTTCACTGTGTTTCTGTAATCTGACAGACACACTGACACGGCAGGACTGTGTAATGCAGCCATGTTAGTACAAGTCTCCTCCGGCCCTCTGAACACTGACTCTCACTGAGTCACTCTGCTGCTGACATCACAATTCACCTGAGAGGAAGGGACGAATAGAGAGGATAGACGTTTCTACAGGTTTATGTATTTATCTATCTATCTATCTATCTATCTATCTATCTATCTTTCCACAAAAAAAGAAGGAGGATGTGACCGTACATGTTATGGATATCAGAGTGTAGGTGTAACACTTTAAACTGACATGAAACTAATTAAAATGAACTTCTGAAGGTTGACATCACCTGGGGGCATTTGCTGATTTATTACCTTATAATTTGATTGCCAAAATATTACCATAACCAAATTATGGTTTCCTTTAAAAGTTCTTGTCAGGTAGAAGAAGCTTCTAAAACCACCAGAGAAACACGAATAACCCTTTTCAAATACATACAGTTTTTTTTAATAACAACTCAGGAAGTAGGGCCTGGAATATGAGCCAAGCCTCAATAAAGTACATTTGGGAGAAGTTGTTAATGGTCCGGGGGGCAGATTTTGCAACGAATGAGTCAAAGACAAACCTCAAGGCTGTTCTAACATGCAAACAGCTTTCATTTAAGTACTCATTGTCACTAGTATCAGTATAACACAAGGGGTGTATCGTTTTTGAAATGCTTATTGATGTAAGAAACAAACTAGAGTTGCAACTTTTCATTATCGATTATTCTGACGATCATTTAATCGAATAATTTTTTGTTCTAAAGAAAAAAACACATCACAGAACATCATCATTTTCCAGAGCCCGAGATGACGTTTTCAAATAGTTTGTTTTGGCTGCACCAGCAGTTCAATATCCACAATATGCAATTTACTATAATGTTAGACAGAGAAAGGCATCAAGCTGGAACCAGATCATGTTTGGCATAATCAACTTATCAAAATAGTTGCTGATTCATTTTCTGTTGATTGACTAATCAATGAATTTACTGATTGTTTCATCTCTAAAATAAACTCCTATGTCCAGAAATAAATATCCATAAAACATTTGGCGACAGGCATTCTGGCGTTTTCTGTCTCCCTTTCAAGCCCTGCATGCTTCCTCTGCAACATCCATTAAGACCTCAGTCAGTAACTTCTGTTGTCTCCATATTGTGGTTTCATCATGTGCAAAAACTGCATTTTAATAATCCATTATTGGTCCTTTTAACCCTCACCATAACCCAGCGGTGAGCTCATTACTCACGCAGAAGGCCACACTATTAGAGAGATGGAGAGAAAATGTTGCTAATAGTTACCGTAACCGTAGCCACAGCGGTGAGCCGTTGGCTGCAGTTAGCAGAAGCTAAAGTATTAGCAACACTTACTCTCCATCTCTGAAACGCTTTACCGATAGCCTATTATAACACTCTATTTTTGATAAGTCTGTCTTAAAACTGCTGGTAAGCATTAGCTAATGTGTTCAGAAAAATATTCTTCCTCCACCTACACTCTGCCCACAGAAATACTTCACCATGTTTCCTAACAGAATAGTACAATATCCATTATTTAGTCAATAATGGATAACAACATTCACCACCTAATGGATAAAGCTAAAGCTCATGCTAATACACAAAGGACATTACTAATGGGTGACGACTAATAGCTAATGATAAAGTTAATATGTGCAAGGTGCAATACTGACTCATGCCAATACACAACAGACTGTTACAAAGGACTGGTTGATGCCAATATGCATGAGGTGCAGCTGAATAACAGAGCTAGTGGACAGGTGCTGTTAGCATAAAGCAGTGGTTGAGTTGGTACATAATGTGGCTCAATGAGACCACTGACCACAGACTGACCCTGGATCTGATGCTCAAAGACAAAATCGAGGGATTAGACTCAACGCTGGCTTAGAGTTAAAATGTAGTGCTAGCTATCTGTTTCTATGCACTTGTGTGTTACTGTTTTATGTGTAAGATATGTGTAAGATGCATGCAGCGTGTGCTCTGGATGGTGTCTGTGATCCCAGGTGGGCTGTAGGGGAGGAGCAGAACAACAAAAAGGGATGCAGCGCCAGGAAAGAGGAGAAGGAAGACACTCTCCCTTTCATCTCTCTTTCATCCCTCCTTTTCAAGCCGAGGAAAGAGAGAGAGAGAGAGAGAGCGCTCCACTCATCCATCCTTCACTCTCTGTGTCCCACTCTCAGACGCCTTTTGATGCCTTTCAAGTCGACCAAATGTGCTTTCCGGCTGCCATGCACTCTAACAGAAAGGTCTGTGTGTGTGTGTGTGGTGTGGGGTTTGGCGTGGCGCCTAATTACTTTTAAGTCACAGACAGGTAGGCGGAAGGTGTACGTGTGCGTCTTTGTCTGAAAAATAAGAGCTTTGAACTGATTTGGTCCCTGCCACCTTGTTCTCTGGTTTTATGGGAGTTGTGAGCTGCCCAGCACACCCAAAGGCCTTTCTTGGCATTTTGCCACCATTGGACGGAAAAACTGTAGGCCTACTGTATGGCTGTATTTGATACCGCCTACTACATACTACTGACGAATGCAGTTTACAGTACATACTGCATACTGCGTTCCTGAGTGGTATGCAGTATGAAACAGTTAAAGTGATGTATTTTGCAGTATGCTAGACCAGGCTTTAGCCTTTGAATCAGCTCTTAAAAGCACTTGACAGAAAAAAGGAACTCGCACTGAACTGGTATTGTAATATTATCAAAAAATACAACTTGTTTTTTTTTTGTTTACTTTGATACTGCAGGGTTAAACTATTTATTCTAACAGCTCATAGTAAAGTACGACAAACATCATCAACGAGGGGAGACGGGAAATATAAAACATTGATCGACAAAATTTACTCAAACTGCTTTTTCAGTTACAGAAACAAACAGTGGACTGATATCCCTACAAATATTAGAGTAAAAGGGTCATGTTGTCTCAGCAGGTATCTCTCTGCCCCGTCAGAGGCAGCTCTTTCCTTCGCCTCTTCCCTCGCCAATCTGCTGATCTGTAGCCGGTCTGTTAGCGTCACCGGCCTGCTGGCGAGCGAGCTACGCCTGCGGGCGATTGTGGAGCTTTTCAACTTGTGATATTTAAACAAACTATCCGTCAACAAGGAAATAAAAGCTACATGTTGTAGGTTTAGCTTTTGTTCGCATACTACATACTACATGCTACATTTTGGCCAAATCAGTACGTACTATGCGGTCTTGAATACAGCCTATGTCTCTGGCCAGATTTAAACAGTCCACCACTGACGCATCGGCATGACCAGCGTGAGCAGCATGGATATCATATCCTCAACAGTACCTTTAACAACAAACCCCAGTAGGAAACGTTTAGGAAAAACATCACGGTTGGGCCTAAAATAAGTACGTAAACCAAGTAAAATTTGTATGGTGCAAACCGAAACACCAGTCTGGAACACTGCTCTCCGGTGTTTGTTTGACGAAAAGATTTTGTTATGTGAACAAACTGCAGTGTGATGTACAATAAATTGAATCAGATAATTATGATTCATATGACGTGCTGTCCTACTGAGTCAAGCTATTAAATTGGGA
This sequence comes from Sebastes umbrosus, assembly GCF_015220745.1. Taxonomy (NCBI): domain Eukaryota; kingdom Metazoa; phylum Chordata; class Actinopteri; order Perciformes; family Sebastidae; genus Sebastes; species Sebastes umbrosus. The sequence continues at coordinate 7,731,865 of NC_051279.1, forward strand.
AGCATCCTCCCAGATTGAAGAGTCATTGAGCAATACCGACGAGCTCCAAGGTGAAAGGAGAATTTCACTGCAGGCTTTAATAAACAACCACATTATTATTTGTAAAGGCTTTACAAGTTACCGCTGTTTTTTGTTTTCTCTCTGTCTTTCTGTCTGATGAGGAGGAGGAGGAGGAGGAGTGGTGGCTATAGGACAAGTCTGGACATGATGCCCCCCTCCCCTCATCACCAAATCACTCCCTCCTGTTCCCTCCATCCCTCCTTCCCCCTCTTGTTTTAAAAGTAAACCACAGATTTGCTCTAGAGGTTTCCATGACAAACAATACTAATTAGGGATCATTTACCTTTTGCTTTTTTCAGTCATGTCTGGGGGGTGGAACTGAAAGGTTAAGAGTGACGTACATGTGTGTGTGTAAGAGACACAAAAGTAAAACACAATTAAATCTCAATTTTGATATTACGCCCAAGATCATTTGATAGACTCATAACAAACTTACACTAATACATTAAATGACAGATTTAACAGTGTGTTTGTATTGAGCTTAATGCTGCTACAAATGATGTTTGCAACAGTTTGATGTAGCGCCAATACCGACCTGATTACATACATTCTGCATTTCCATTTCAGTTATGAGTTCAAATTGATTCATGTAGAGTTTAAATTTGTAAAACTCGTGGCACTTATAATGATCTGTACTCTGTATCAGGGGAGACAAAAAGTTGGATCGGTGCATCCCTAGTTTGGATCAAATTTTCAAATTTACTGTCAACATGATTTTATCTGGAACATTTCAAACAGAACAATAGCTGGTTTAGTTTAAATATGAATGATTAACATGTGTGATCAATAAAACATGCAACATCACAGTTGGCTTTACAATGCACTGGCGTTCAGTGAATTGTTTTTATATTACTTTAGATTATATCATTACGAATCTGGATTTGGAGGAACATCTGCTGTATTTCTCTGTGACGTTAAACAGGAGGAAGATGATTTCCTTCCACAGAAAGTGGAACTAAAGCTTTCAGATATTTTGGTGAAGAAGTGAAACGCCTTAAAATGGATTTACAGGAAATTTACCTAATTATTTGCTTCATTTATCGAGGACAAATACTAAATGTTTCCTCGTTACAGCTTCACAAATGAGAGGATTTGCTTGCTTTTCTCTGTTTCCTATCATTGTACACGGAATGCCTTTTGTTTTTTATTATGTCTGTTTATTATTTTTTATTTTAAAAAATGATTTGAAGACATAATTGAGATATGTGATCAGTTAACTTGCAATGGTTGTCAATTAGTCATTGATCTTGACAATTTATAGTCAAATTTGTCTTAATCATACCAAGTAGGTACTTTGATTTGTTTTGCTTAGATTTGTCATGATGTGACCAGCGATCTAATAGACTTAATCTCCTGTTACAAAAGCTTGTTATAGGCTTGATATTCATCTGTGTGTGTGTGTGTGTGTGTGTGTGTGTGTGTTTGTGTGTTTGTGCAACATATTCTCATACAATGGTTCACATGAAAAGTTATTCCTCCTTTTCCGTTCATTTCCCTACAAATGTCCAGCAACATGTGTCAATTTCTGCTTGTTAGATGCATACAGTCTTTTCAAAATAAACTAAGAAAAGATTGAGGTTTGGCTTAAAATAACTACGGAAGTGGCGTTAATTAAGTACGAAAATTACATGACAAATAAATCAACGGGACATGAACGCCGGCGTCCTGGGTGAAAGTCCTGTGCTTTTTGACCCAACTTTCCTCCCACGTTCTTTATATTTCCTGGTTCACGATTACGTGAATTACATACAAATTGATTTCGTGGGATATACACAAATTACAGTGCATTACTTTTCGTAGGCATGAGACCAGCCTGGTGTGTGTGTGTGTGTGTGTGTGTGTGTGTGTGTGTGTGTGTGTGTGTGTGTGTGTGAGCAGAATGTGGTTTTAAGCTCAGGAAATACACATTGGTACATCTGACACACTCACTGGCAGTGTGTGCATGTGTGTGTATGAATGTATATGTGGAAAAGTGTGTGTATATCTAATGATCCCTGTGTCGCCCTCTTTGTGTCTCCCACACCTCCCCTTCTCATTAGTGGCGACGCCTGACTGGATTAACCACAAGTGTGCACGGACACACACACACACACACAAACACACACACACACTAGTTGAAAAAAGTAGAGCCCATCAAAGCGAATCTATCTGCCCCAGTTTAGGAAAGACAAACTGTCATAAAACACGGATTTGTCCTCAATGCAAACCAGAAGCCCCTTTCTGGCAGGAGACTGTGTGTGCGTGTGTGTGTGTGTGTTTGTGCGTGTGTGTGTGTGTGTGTGTGTGTGTGTGTGTGTGTGTGTGTGTGTGTGTGAGAGAGAGACAGGAAACGTGTGCGATTGATTAATCAGGTTAGTAACTAAATGGGATAACATACACAAAACATGGCAGGATGGTGGACGGGAGGGAAGAAAGAGAGAAAGATATTGAGGTGTCAACCGATATGATTAGGTTCTGAAGGTTCTGCTAAACGACCAGATAACTCCTCTTCGGATCTGCTACGTCTCTATCAGGCTGACATTAAGAAGGGCGGACTGAGAGCAGAACCAGATGGATGAAGACGTGAAAGTGTGAACGAGAGACGGCAGACACTGAGTAGAGGATGAGAGCATTGTCCAACTCCCCAAAACATCAAAACAGTGAGTGTAGACCCGGCAACAGTAGGCCAGCAACGCCGGACACACTCCCAGCTCTCCTGTCACAACACCGGAAGAAGTTGTCTATAGAAATAACACTGATAATAAAAGGACGTTCTTCACTGTGATTATAGCTGTGACGACAAAAGAAGTCCAATACAAAGCACAGCAAGTTTCTTACAATGTTATCAACCTGGGTAGTGAAATAATCATTCAAAGTGCATCATGTATACGGAATAAAAAAGTGAAACCACCCCTTGTGGTCATTACATAATACAGTACTGTACGCTTTGTAAGGTAACAGAAGAAAACACAAACTATTTTGTAAGTAAACGTCCATCTTTCCATTATCTATCTGGTCTTGATACAGTGCCCAGATGTCCTTTACTCTTGCCACATCCCTCAGCTTCTCCTGAGGGTAATCTATGTAATCTTTGCAGGATTTTCTGGGTATCCTCCCAGTTGGGCACGCCCAGCATACCTCAACAGGAAAGTACCCAGAAGGCATCTTGACCAGACTCCCAACCCACATCAACTTTCAGTGCAAAGAAGTAGTTGATATACTATGAGATCCTACCAGATGTCTGAGCTGGGGGCAATCTACTCCCATCATCGGACCCATGGCCTCAGACTGGGAGTTGCTGACTTTGATCCGAAGTACTTCACACTTCAAACTCCTCCAGTGTGAAATGGGGTCAAAGTCTGATGATACTGCAAATACTTTGGTCATGCGGACAAATTATGTACATCAGTCGTTGAACCCGCACAGTCTTTGGTGAATGTGTACGTTTTTGCACCGTCATCTTGGTGTGAATTACAGAGTCACTTTAAACTAGATTGTTTTAGAAACATGCAGGATTAAGGACTATTTGAACACTGGATGTACATGTCCTGCTACTGAACGCTGCTAAGCCATTGGTTGATACAATTTGCTGTTTGTTTTACGTGTGCTTGTGTGTGCTTTTATGGGAACATTTTATGCTGCCATCTTGGCCAGGGCTCCCTGTAAACCTCAATGGTATTATCCTGGAAAATAAAGGTTAAACAAAAAAAAATCAAAATGAAAATCACAAACAAGTGACAAGGCACAACCTTGATTAAGTCCAATATGTCAATAACACACTCACTGTTGATAATACAGATAGATCCAACCCGGTTGGCTCGTAACATCGGCCCTGGCATCCCATATTCCTGCAGTACTTCCCACAAGATACCACAAGTCACACAGACTGGATGGGCAAACTCTCATGACGCCTCGAGAGCAAGGATTAAGAGCAGGTGCACTGTTTTATGACCAGAATGCTGCTACCATAATGGGTAAGGAAAGGGGCCGGCACCAAAGATCCTAGAGGGTGCATCTTGGCACATTTCCTGGAGAGGCTAAGGACTGTGATAATAATCTGATGTCCCCTTTATAAAAAAATAGGACTCAAAACCCCACCTCAGAGTCCATAGGCACTGTTCCCAAATACATTTTGAGTTTGTACCTGTTTCCACAGACATTAACCCATTTTGCCAGAACTTAGATGTTCAGTAATGTGGGGAAGTTTTGAGTTGGTGCCATTTGTTGAGGGCAATGCCAGCTGGGATTTGGTGATGGCCATCAAATTGAGACTTTGCCCACATAGCAAAAATCTCAGCAACAAAAACAGTGCAGGATAAAAGGAATAAACAAACAACAAAGCTAGACATTCAGAAACATTGTCTGACACACCTATCTGAACCAAAGCCAGATTTATTGTTTGATTTCATGTTTTGACTAGAATCCAAACCATGCTGATTCTGCAGACCATGAGCCAGCAGCAGTCAAAGCGGTATGTACAAATAACAGATGAGACAGAGCACTAATGCCGTGAGGGAAAATAGAGGTGGATTAGAAATAGTGTGACAGACAGTGAACAGATATCAGTGTCAGGGCTCTGGTCAGGATTTAGTGACAAGCTGGCAGCAAGGCTGCGGATGTACTGCTGGAGTGATGTATTTCGACACGGGTCAGTTGGAAACGTGACAAGGTGAAGCAGAGCCAGTGATGAGTTAGAGCTGGAGAATATTCAGCTCCAAATAAAGACACAAAGGAGGGAAAGAGAAGAGATGACAGTGCAGTAGAAAGGAGAGGTAATGGAGGAGTTTGTGCTCCTACCTTTCTTGACTTTCTTAGATGGCTGTTTCTTCTTGATGAACTTGGTTGCCTCCTGTGGAAGTTCCAGCTCCTCCCCGTCACCAGCCACCTCTGCAATGGGCTCAACACCTCCTAAGTGACAGGTAGAGGGAATACATCGGCCAAATTATATATAAGCAACATTTGAAATTCTTGTCTTTGTTTTGGTGAATACTTCACAAACACAAACAGTTCTGAGATTTGACCTAACAACCTTGTAGTGCTTGCTTTGTAGTTTTGTGTGCACTGTGAAGCTGAAATTATAATTTCTGATTCTGCATAGACTTTGCATGACGTAGATTTTTTTAATCTGTCTATACCAGCGTGCAGCCCTGAATTTCTGACTGCATCAAGTCCTGTAAATCTGTCCCTTATGTATGTGAATGCAGTAAAAGCACTTTTCATACAAGAGATGTAGCTCAGAATGCTTTACAAAAAAAAAAAAAAATCAATCACATTCAAACAAGAGCAGATAGACAATTAAAAATGTTTACTCCTGAGGCAAAACAAAATGCATATAATGGAGTACCCATTCAGCACCCATTGTTCACTATGTACTGTAAGCCTGCACACTGGCGGCGTCTTGAAGTGTATCTTGGCAGGTTGACGTGAATGTCCTCTTCGACATGTCAGTTTTATTTCATAGTCATGACGCATGTCAACTCTTTAGAAAAGTAGCACCTTTTCCTCGACTACTTCCTCTGTCTGAGTCACGTCACATCACATCAAATGTCAACTGCACTTTATTCTACTTTCAAGTGTTACCACATTTCACTGGTGCAAGTTTGATCCCTTGATCTGAACAACATCACGCTGGTACGACTAGGGATGTCACAATACCAGAAATGTAGTAGTCGATACCAATAGCAAAAGTAAAACAATAAATCATGTACTTAAACATACAATCCTTTATTACCGTTTGCATACTTGTATTTGTTAGGAAGTTAAACAGGTCATAAATCCCTCTCTATTATCTATTTTATATTGCTGTGAAAACATCACCTTCAAACAACTGGATTTATTCAAGTTTCTCGCCAAGAACTACATTACATTTTACAAGATTAGATGTGAACACATCATGATAACGTTAGAATTTACCTTCACCCAATACTAACTAATTAACTAAATAACTAATACATTTTTTACTGGATAGAGCCTGAACACATCACAATGTAAATCAATGGTACTTCCCGTCTTGATATCTGCAAGACGAGTTCTAACATTACCTGTTAGCAGCCAATAAGCAGCACAGTCCTGCACGGAGCTAACAGCTAACGTTAACTAGCTCTTGCTTGCTGATTTCAACACAGATTTGTTGTTTTGCAATGTAGCATTATCAAGGAAAAAATAGGGTGCGTCCCCTGGATGCATCAATAGTGACTTTACTGCGTCACCAAACACATTTTCTATTATCCCCGGGATGACGGGAAGCCGTTAGTTTTCAAGTTCTGACGGTACTCTGCGTAGTTTGGCCATAACTCATGAGTTCATATGCTATTTTTTGACAATTTCACACAAATGTCTAATAGGATAAATTTATGAAGTGTTGACATTTTGGACAGACATGGATGTAAACTGCAACTTGACTGGTTGTCAGAGGCATACAACCATGAGGCTGTAACTCTATTAATTTTCTTTTTTTCGCTTGCTACCACTTTCATCAATTGATTCAGCTGGTAGAGATCACCCCACGATTTACGCATCAATAACACTTGTTTTACGTTGTTTTATACGTTGTTGATTTTAATGTTCAATGTTTTAATGTTGTATTCTGCAAAAGTATAGTCAAATACAAATTTCCACACTATAAATAAAGCTGTATTAAAATTGTTAGTCACTAATACATAAGGGCAAATAATATATATGTGGCACAGAGTTCTGCTCCAAGCTAACTGGTTAAGTTACTCCAGTATCAGGCCAATTTTATCCTCATAATGTAAAATTTAATGCATCTACATAAATATCTTCTCATTCTGTTTGTACTCTGCATGCATTCACACGAACATATATGTACACATTAGATAAGAGTGTCATTAATATGCAAATAAATCACAACTTTGAGAGAATATGTGAAAGTAAAACATTGCTATTTTACTACGACATTTAAGAGTAGTTTAATAAAGAAGAAATGTAGCATGGAATAATAGTGTTGAACATGTGGTTTGCAAGTGTGTGTGTGTATGTGTGAGTGTGTGTGTGACGAAATCCCTGCTAGAATCCCCTGGATCAGTCGGGATTTAGGGAGCTCCTGAGGCCGATGAATTGGACGCCTTGTCTCTCCTCTGTCCCACCTCTATGTCTCCTCCTTATCCCCCTTTCCTCATTCCTCTCCTCCCCTCTCTGTCTCCTCTTCATCCCCCTTTCCTCATTCCTCTCCTCCCCTCTCCGTCTCCTCTTCATCCCCCTTTCCTCATTCCTCTCCTCCCCTCTCCGTCTCCTCTTCTCCTCCCTGTCTGCGTCTGCTCCTCATCCCCATCTCCTCCCTCTCCATCCTTTCCCTCTGTGTGTCCTCTTCGTCTCTCCTCCCCTGTCTGCTCCTCATCCTCCTCGCCTCCTCTTTCCCACATTTTCTTCTATCCATCTCTCCTTCCTTCCCTCCTCCTTTCATCCCTCCCTTTCTCCTAATTTCCTCTCCTCCTCCCGAGGATTGTGTCCAGTTTCACGGTACTTTCATTTAACATGCACTACACACATCGTGCCTTTGTGTTACGCGTGTGTGTTCATGCGTGCACGAAACGCAGTGTGCATGTGTGTGTCTGCCATCATGTCTACCTTAAGGTGTCTGAGAATGTGTGTGTCTCCATCTCCCCCACTGCGTCTACGTCTGTGTGTGTGTGTGTGAGAGTGTGTGTGCAGATTACCCTAAGCCCTCTCTAATATTTATCCTGGCCTTTTCTAAAGCCAATCTTGTTCTCTTTGGTGAGAGCACAGCCTGTGGCTTCACACACACACATGTTCACTCACAGTTGTTTGAAATGGGATATGCCTCGCTCTTAATTGGGCAGGTGTTTTTCTAAGGCGAGTCGGGTTTTTTTTAACGCTGTCTTACAATTTCACGGGGAATGTGTGGGTCCGTGTGTGTGAGTGTGTGTGTGTTTTTAACCTCAGTCTTACATCAACATCAGGTAAGGAAATAGCCCACCTCTGGAGCAACTTACTCTGAAACAAAATCACATCACATACACACACACACACACACAGGCCGTCTCTTACTGCTGACCTCTCACACATTCCTCCCTCTCCGTCTCTCTCCTTCTCTCTCTGTAAATAGTAGGTGTAGTATCGCCTGGTCAGAGTTGTGGCGTGTATCTGTGTTTCTCTCGGTCGTGGTTGGGTCTATATTTGTCGCACTGGTTGGGTTATCAGTTTTAGACAACCCTGAGGTTTAGGCTCAATACTCCACATCACGCTTAAAAATACTTCAACACCCAAGAAAAGCAGCAGAATGGAAGATGATATTATGATTATACAATATTCGTAACAGCAATGGTAGTGACAGTTGATATACAGTATGTCAAGTAGAAGTAGAAGCAGCTGTTGGAGCAATATGCCTCATTTCCACTAGGCTTGTTGCTGTAGTCAGTTTTACCGGTGTTACACAGTGGTCGGGCAAACACCGATTACATAACGTACCCACCGTCCCCACTATCGTTTTGCTTTTTTTACAGAAATAAAACCCATTTAGTTATCAGCGGCATGATATCTATATACTGTATATAACTATAAACTACCAAAATGTGTAAAACTCTGCAGTCGTACTTGTAGTAGTACTAGTAGAAGTAGTAGTAGTAGAAACGGTATTAACAGTAGAAATAGCAGATATAATATTCTGTGGTTACTTTGAATGGATTTCAAATGCAGCAAGGTCAATAGTTTTACAGTACAGCAAAATCTACTCTCTGTGTCGGTCTCCCTCTCTTTCATAGGCTGAATGGAAAGCCATAACATTCAGCAGCATGTTCGGCTCCTCAGCTTGTTATAGAGTCACCAGGAAGCCTCTAGTTTCTATTATTACAGAATATATACCTGTATTGTGCTACCTCCAGAACATGAGTCAATCTAGTTAGGTCAGATTGGAGACTCGCATAGCCAGATATCAACAGCAACTGTGTCAGCACTAAAGAAAGGTCTGGCTCCACACATTATCATTCTGGTATAGAGGGAAAAAAGCACTCAGGTTTGTTTGTATTTCTTTAAACCAATCAAAATCGTCTTGGGCGGCGCTGAGCACTGGATGCAGCTACGATGTCCTTGACAAATAGATAGCGTAGCTAGGGATGAGAATGCTGCGTGACATACGCGGGCAATGGCAGACCGATACCAACAGTCTTTATCCAGTGAGTCAGACGAGGTTGGAGACAACAAAGACCATTACTACAACTAGTGCCGGTGCAATCATTACCACTAACAATCAGAGGTATTGTGATCCTCCATTAAAATATGGTCTTCTTGGGTGCTCAAATGTGTTTGGAGTCCAATACTGAGTTTTAATTGTCATGGACATTGCTACGACAGAAAGAGATACATGGGACACTGGGAAGTTTTGGAAACAGTTGGGAAAAAAACATATCTGAGGACAAGAATGGAAGGAGAAGATTTTGGCACATATTTGGGGATGTTTAGTGCAGTTATAGAAATGTATACTTTGAGCTAGTGTTAGTTAGGTGTTAGTACAGTTTGGGGCACTTTATGGGGCTGTTTTGGAGGATTAGAGGCCATCCGCAGACATTTGGAGACAGTTTACAGTTTGTTTCAGTTTTCCGACAGTTTGAACTAGTGGCATTTTCAAGGTATTTAGGGACAGTTTTAGGGCACTTAGAGATTGTTTGAACAGCTTGGTGCAGTTTCGATGTAGTTTAGATATAGTCTGGGACAGTAGGAAACCGGAAGCAACAGTTTGAGGCATTTCGGACATTTGTGAGCCAATTTGTAAACACATGCGGGTGGTTTTCGGTCAGTCCACGACAATTTGAGGACAGCTTGACGAAAGTTCCAGCCAGTTTGGGACATTGTGGGACAGTGTGGGACCGTCTGCGCTGGTCTGTGACAGTTTTGGGGAGCTTTGGGCCAGTTTTTGGAACAGTTCTGGACAGCTTGGTTGAGGGGTGAAGCTGCTTCCAATAGACAGCGCTGTCTTGGTCTGCAGTGTGGAGGCACCAGCGCATTCCTGCTTTATTCTTGGCTGCGGTTTGAAGATGGGGGTGACACTGTGCTGCTGTGGTTACCAGCAATTTGGCTGTGGGCTTTACGCTATTTCAATCCCCCCTCAACATACACATCTTTGTACGCACACATACACACACGTGCAGTATGTTAGACCCACAAATTTGCACATGCTTTTGAAAAACACACATCAAAAATCAGGAAGTGTGATTCCTTTAAAAACTGGCGTGTGTGTATAAATCACACACCTGATCTCTTGTGTCCAGCTTTCACAGTCTAAACCTGCAGACCACTTTTCAGTACTACAAAGGCACCCACACATTGTGTATATGTCCAACCCGTTCTCATTTCCAACTCGTAAAATACCGCCGTTTGGTAAGTGCCCCTCGGCATCGGAAACCGGCGCACAGAGTCAGACTTTAGCAACAGTATGTGATAAACCGGGCTTTCAATTAACTCCAATGTAAACCCACACACGGTTTTATTTGACGATTTAAGCAAGTGACGTGGTATTAATAGCGTTAGACTCCCGTGTGAAACTAAAAGTAACGTTGACTTATTTTGTCACGTCTGTATCGCCTGTATCGTCAGTCACGTGAGTCACTAGCCAGTGAAGTTAACCTCAACCACGACCGTTTCCTAACCCTAACTAAGTGATTGTGTTGCCTAAACCTAACTTCCTGTGAAAACAGAGGTTTATTTTGAAAGGACACTATGCATGTAACGAGCGTATATTGACACACCGTCCCATATCCGTCAAAAAGTACCCTTTGCGTCGGTCTCTGATGCCGAGGGGCACTGACCAAGCGGCGGTACTTGACGAGTTGGGAGTGAGAATGTGTTGATATGTCGAACATTGTAGAAAGACATCTTTGCCATTTCAATAAAACAACTAAAGTTGATTATTTTAGTTTGTACAGAGCAGTAAGAAACCGTCCTGGGCTGAAAAACAGCTTCGCTCTGACATTTTAGGTTTATTGAACGATGAACTTCAGGTAGTGATTGATTCGTTCCAAAATAGAGCTGTGCTGTTTTATATATAGCTTTCTGGAGGAGAACTCTTCAATTTGGAAACACCACAGAGACAGAACAAAGACAGCTGGTCAGGATTACACACAAGACATGACCTACACTTACACATACTACATGTATTTTCCTTTGCTCTGTGTCCTCTGAACGTACACACACACACACACACACACACACACACATATAAATACATGTGTGCACAACCCATCTTCTCCCCTCTCTTTAGGTCCAAAATAGATGCAAGCCCCAAACCACAGCTACCAGTGGAACACTGTGAAAATAACTGCAACACACACACATGCACTACAGCGGTGTGTGGATAGGAAGATGTGTGCGTCTGCTTGCTTTCAATTGGACTGTGAACATTATGAGAAGAGAATAAAGTAACTGAGATAAGAGAACACATTACATTCATAAATTATAGCAGGATTAAATGCATTAGAACGGAGCTGAGCACATGACACAACATAGGAGAGCAGGACAAACAACCACGGAAGAGAAAGACAGAAAAAGAGAAATAGAAGCAGACGACAAAACAGACTATTACACAAGATTAATTGCAGGTTAAAACAGAGGAGAAAATAGCAGGAAAAAAAGACAGAACACAGGAGAGCACGGACAGAAACAACACAAGAGAAGGCCAAGTGTTGCCAAAAGTGTTGCTCACTGCAGCAAAGAGAGATAAAGTGTGTATATACAGTATACAGTATGTGTGTATGTGTGTATGTGGGTGACAGCACGCTGACTAATGAACCATGAGATAAACACTCCTGACCAGGTGTGTGTATGTGTGTGTGTGTGTGTGTGTGTGTGTGTGTACAGAGTGCAGCTGTTGGTCTGAATGATGTCATCAGGGCGAGACAGAGGGTCAGGTGATGGAGAGAGAGAAAGAGAGAGATAGGCAGAGAGAATATAGGTGTGACCTAGGGCTGAAAGAATCTTAATCACGAATATTTTGGTCAGCATTGAGATCACAACTATTTAACAAGATTACACATCGACTTTGGAAAAACATCGTGCATTCAGAAAGAACACTTTCAAGCTTACATTATGAAGTTAAATGCATCAATCTGGTGCACTTTGTGAGCAAAATTAAGAGGCTAGGTCTATAAGGAACTTTGTGCTCTTGTAAACAATGTTGTTCTATCTATACAACTGAATCATAAACACATCAGTTGTATAGATAGAATGGTGATGACACGGCAAAAAAGTCACACCCACAAAGCATGGTAAACGAGACAGCGCCCGTGTCTCAAGACGGGTCAGGTGGGTTGCCGACCTCAGTCTCGGTCAGTGCAGCATATATATATATATATATATATATATCTATATATATATATATATACATACATATATTATGACCCATCTCTGTAATATTACTCTTGTCTGGATGGGGCTATATTCTTAATGGAAGTTACCTGATTAAATAAATGTTACATAATATAAACAGATTTAAGGTTCAATCTTCCATAAAAGGAGAAAAAACAATAAAGAACAGGTTTTCTTTTCCTCTGTACCCATCTGTCCCAGCATGAAGAAAACCTGATCCATCCCCCAACAAAGAGAGTGATAATGTCAGTCTCAGAGTGGGTCGTAAGGTTTTTATATCCAGAAAACTCTCACATAAACACATTAACACACACACACACACACACACACACTGTACCAATGAAGTGGGGCTTGTTGTGTGGTATCCCAGTGTGTGTGTGTGGGTCTGTGGTCTTGGAGGGAAACGGTTGCCGCCGGTGTTGTTGGAAACGTAAACAAGTGTGTATGTTTACGGGTGGGTGAAAAAGCAACATCTGAGACGGCTAACAAACGACTGTTTACTGCTGCGCTGTGTGTGTGTGTGTGTGTGTGTGCGTGGGTGTGTGTGCGTGCGTGTGTCTGTGTGTGTGTGAATTTTGGCAGCCGACCAAAGGAGAGAGGGGAGACCGCATGACAAGGAAACATAAACACAAACACATTCACTCTCTCTTTCCTCTCTTACACACATACACACACGCACGCACACACACACACACACACACACACACACACACTTAATTAATTGATTCAGTTCTGTTCCACTGAACTTTGTGCAAAATTACTGTAATCACTATAATGACTTTTAAACAAGCCTTTAACGTTTTATAGACCTCCTCTCTTTCTCTCTCAACACAAACACACATGCACACTCAAAACACACACACACACACACACACTTGACACTACTAATTCTCAAAGACAGAAAGTTTAGTAAGAGTAGTAGCATTTAAAAAAACGTTATTCCTCATTTTTCATGTGTTTTCCTACGAATGTAACGTGTCGATTTCCGCTCATTACATGCATACTGTCTTTTCAAAATAAACTTCTGTCTTCACAGGAAACAACTTGGTTTGGTTTAGCCAACAAAACTACTTAGTTAGGTTTAGGAAAAGATCATGGTTTGGGTTAAAATAACTATAGAAGTGGCGTAACTTAAAGGAACAATATGTAATTCCATCCATCCGACATCTGTAACTGCTTATCCTATTCATGGAGCCGATCCCAGCTGACATTGGGCGAAGGCGGGGTACACCCTGGACAGGTCGCCAGACTATCACAGGGCTGACACATAGAGACAGACAACCATCCGCGCTCACATTCACACATCGCGGGAATTTAATGTTCGATTCTACCCAACCTGAAAAGCCTCAGCACATCTCTCTGTGGTCCGTGTGCAGCTGGGTTATCAAGGCAGTGAGTATTTGAGACACACAGCCGGTGAAGTGATTCTGACTACTGCTGGCCGGAGGCTAATGCGGTCGTGTCTAGAAGGTAACCCTCAAATTGTGAAAACGTGTCAGTCACTCCGGAGGAGCGGGCGGGCCACGTCTCTAATGTTTTGAATTTGGACTGCTGTTACCCATTTTAAACGCTAGCTGTCAGTTCTACATATTGCTCCTTTAAATACGGAATTTAGCTGACACATTTGCGCGGTCCCGTTGCTATCAGCTGCCACGTAACAGAGGCGATTTCAGCTCAGTAAATATCTAGGTAATTGTTTATTTTATTTTTAAACTTTCAAATATAGAATTTTGCCTCAATAATCCAGTATCAGTCGGGCTCCAGTGTGTTTCTGCTCTATTTTGTGAAACTGTGTTGTAAACTTGCTGAATTAATCTGCATGAAAGGAAAATGGAACATGGATGATTAAAAACTGCAGCTCCAGACTACGAGACAAGACATGTCTTATTCTTATCGCTTTGTTTCTACAAATTATTTTGCACATGTACAACATAATTAGACATAATTTACTGAATGAAAAGGCGAGATGAGGGAGGGAAGGAGTGAATGAAAGGAGCAGGGAGGGAGGGAGGAAAGGAGGAGACGGACTGTAATTGATGATCTTGTCAGAAAGACCTCTATAAACTTCAGCCAAGACTAAATGATCCGTAAGGTGTGTGTGTATGTGTGTGTTTGCGTCGTTGTGTTTGTGTGTGTGAAAGAGTGTGTGTATATGTATGATTTTATGAGTGTGTGTACTGTATGTGCTAGTGTGTGTGAGCATATCCATGTTTTTATGAGTGTGTCTGCACTGAGTTTTTCTCATGTACTATGTGTAAGTGAGTTACTGTGTACTTGTTGCAGTATGTTTTTGTGTAATGTGTGTGTCTGTGTGTGTGTGTACAGATGCATTTAAATACGAGTCTGTGTGTTGGCCGTAAAGTGTGCTGTGAATAGGCTTCATGTTTTTGCCTGCCGAAGCCTAAAATCTTCACCAAGGGACACAAACGTACTCATAAATACCCAGACAGATTCATTTCACCCACCCTTTTCTTTTTAGCTGTTGTTTTAACTGTAACAAAATAGGATGGTACGATAAAATACATTATAAAAATTACAAAAAATAAAACAAATTTAGGAATATATTGTATAAGGTAAAGGGATTTAACTCTGCGGAGAAGTTGTGATTATTTTAACACTGAAAATTCTTAATAATCATCATTTTAATTGTGTTTGGAAGACACACTTTATATTTTAAAGGTGGATCTCTGAGTCTCTACTTACCCAGTGCTGTTATTGGATTTCATCAACTCTGTAGTACAATAGCAATAGCAGCATCAAGCAGATTTTGGGCTAATCCGATGGATAGTAGAGCTGCAATAATTAATCAATTGTCAACTATTAACTTAATTGCCAACTATTTTGATAATCGATTAATCGGTTTGAGTAATTTTTTAAGAGAAACAAGTCAAAACTCTCGGATTCCAGCTTCTGCCGAGGGGCACTGACCAAACGGCGGTAGTTGACGAGTTGAGAGTGAGAATGTGTTGCTCTGTCAGCCTCTCGTGACTCATCCTATCCTCCACTCTCATCCTCACCCGTTTCTTCCTTCCCTCACCTCCCTCTCCCCTTCTCCCTCCCCTCCCAGACTCACCGGGAGCAGCCAGGTTCTGGACCTGGATAGGGACAGGGACGTTGGCCTCCGAGGCCAGGGTGAGGCGGCCTCCCTTGCTGATGCGATCGCACATCAGGGTGATGTGCTTCTTGAGGCGGGCGGTGTCTCGTGGCAGGCCCAGCACAGGGCCTCCGTGCTGGGCCAGAGATGTGGCCTGGTCCTTGGGGCTCCGCGAAAGGCAGCTCCGCAGGAGGTGAGAGACGGCGGCGTCGCAGCTCTCCTCCCAGCCCTGAGGAGACAGGAGGAGACATGATAACATTTGATTATGTTGTTGAGTTTTCTTTCCTTATCGTACATTTATGTGTCAATAAATTGTATAAACATTTCTGTGTGAATGGTGTAAAAGGAAATGACACTTTACAACCACAAACTAAAGACCTAGGGCCTTCAGAGGATGGATGGCTTTCCTAGGTAGATTGACAATAAGGGGGTTTCTGAGCAGTTTACACAACAGAAGTGCTCGCCATCCAATCGCCAAAAAACACAATTCTTGCAGAATTTTCCAAATGTCCAAAAGTTTTTGAAACCAAATCACAGCATGGCTTTTTCTATGGTGTTCCTCCATGTCTTGGTTTCTTAATGTGGTATTTTGGAGGGATTATTGATCATGTTTTCTCAATTCTCGAATGGTAAAAAAAATGTTAAATTTAGCACCAAATCTGGGTAACAAATGGTGCCAATCACTGAAGTTGAAGTGTATTTTCTACAAAATAGCCATATTTCATGGTTTAAATTCACACTTGTGTAAACAAATGCACCAAAACTTGTCTCAGATGTTTAGGTTCATGTGTACATGTCAGTTTGGGAGATAGTTTGTGTTGATAAGATGAATATAAATGAAGTTACAAGCAAAATCAGCTTCATAAGATTTTTTTTTTTTTAAATTCACATTTATTTACATTTATGGATCGTGACAAAAGAAATGCAAGATATTTTACGGATTTTTCTGTTTTAACACAGCATCCGTAAGGGTATTGTCTACGCAAAAACGCATTTAGAAAGTAGTGGCCAGGTTGTGGAATGAAAATCACTTCTTTGTTCACCTTATGGCCTAAGGATAAAGAGAAGGTGCCCGAAAGGGAGAAAAGGAGTAGGAGGAGGAATAGGAAAAGAAAGGAGGGAAAGGGAGGATAATGGTGATGAAGAGGAGATGAAGAGGAGGCAGAAAAGATTTCATGAACAATCATTGACCTTAAATCTTTATGCTTTAACGACGTTTTTGACATTTATGAAAGAGCAACGAAATAATAAAACACGTAAAATCGAAAGGGAGGAACACACACACACACACACACACACACACACACGCAGAGTGGTAATAAAAGGCAGAGAGGAGGAGAGAAACATGTCTTTTGTCACTCTCTCTCCCATTCTGTCGTCTCCGGCCAAGATATCTGGTCTGGACATCTCTGATCTCTCTCTCTCATACACACACACACACCTACCTATCTTGTACTGCACCCATAACCAGCCTGAATGGATGACTTCAGATGGGTGAGTCTGAGTCTGCTGTGTGTGTGTGTGTTGGGTGTGTGTGAGGGTGTGTTGACAGGTAGCCTCCCACTCTCCCCTCTTCGCTTACCCAGCAACCCCTCCTCCCCCCTGCCTGCCGCCATACTGATAGGCCCCTAATGAGCCATAATGACAGGTAATCAACCCTGTAATGATGATGACAGAGAGACACAGACAGAGACATGGAGAGAGAGAGAGAGAGAGAGGGTTGTAGAAGGTCAAGGAGATGAGATGATGATAGAGAGGAAGGCAGATATTAAAGACAGGAAAAAAAAGACAGAGACGAAGGAAGAGCAGAGATAAGGACGGAGGACGGAGAAGACAGCGGGGGGAAAAAAGAGTCTGGAAGGAGAGAAAATGAGAGAGGAGGAGTAGGAGGAGGAAGAGGAGGAGTGATGGGAGGTGGGTGACCTACTCTTACCACAATACCTCACCAGGTTATCAAATACTTGGAACAACATAACTGCAGGTTTCTGTGGAAACTTGGCGCGCTCATGGACGCGCACATACTGACACATACGTTCCACATGCTGAGGAGGAAAATTAAATGTCTTTAGACTCAAACTCTAGACATTCATCCTCCCGAACGAGAAGAAAGGAAGCGGAGAAAGGCGGAGCGGGATTTGGACCGAGGCCAGAGCAATAAATTAAGACAAAGTTCCCACTAATGCCAAAATTGGAGAGAAGTTTTGTTTCCTGTACCCAGAAACAAGAGAGGGATTGTATTATTCGCTAACCTTTGAAGACTAAAGCGGTTTGTGTAAGTGAACATGTTCCACTTATTTTAAAGAGGGAAGACTTTGGGTTAATGCACATGCCATATTATTTTAAGTGAAGTATTTTTTAAGTGAATGTTCAGCATTGATTCACAAGAGAGGTTTTATTGTTCTTCACTGTTTGAAGAGACATTTTGAGAGTGAAGTTTGAAGAGCAGAGGGACTACTTTGTCAGGTTTTATCACCTGCTCAAAGAGCAAAACTTTTGTTTCGTGGGATATTGACAACACTGAGTACATTTTAGTAACCTGACAGAGGAAATAAGGATTGCTGTGTATATGTTACATTTGAAATCTGTTACTAAAGCAGAACAGGCTGTAAACACAACACTGATATATTTTAAAGCAAACTGTAGCTTTTATCTTCAATTACTGTGAGGAACATTTAACAGGTTATGGAAAAGTCTAAATTGAATACTGATGCCTCTATATGACCTATAAGCAAACGAGACTGTGAGAATATTGGTTATTTCTATTTAGTTATTCTTCTTCCTGGGTCCCATTCCTTGTGAAATCAGACGAAACGATTTACGACATGCAGGTTCACAAGAAACTCCTTCAGCTCAGACTCCAGCGGGGCCTCCGGCAGCGACCAGCCCGCCGTAGACAGACCCTGATCTGGATTGCTGCCGCTTTCGACCTGCAGTCAGAGTCAACAGCTCAATGCCCGGCAGCAGCGGCCAGGAGCAGAGCTACACCCTGCTGATCCAGCGGTGCGCTCAAAGTTAAAATTATATCAGCTTTGACCTCGGCTACTGCTGAACTTTCAAAGCGCAACCATTGAGAACAGCTGCAACTGTTGTTGTTGCCTAAAAACAGTGAATGGCGTCCTTGCGGGCTTTTTGGTGACATAGTTTACCTGCTGACTCTGCAAGGCTCTGCGCCCTGCCTTGCGGTGAGTAACAAGCTAATTTCTTATCATGTGACGGCAGCTTAAATGATCTAGCTTAGTAGCTTCCTTGTTTCACTGTTGTCACGTACATAGATGGTTAAAATATATTATTTTCTCTTGTTAAGTCTCATAAGTCTTTTGTCCTTCAACAGTCTCCGAACTGCATCAGGAATATTAGGTTGGACATGGGGGAAATCCCAGGTGTGATTGCAACATTACTGGAAGGCCATGGATAAAATGTTCCCGGGCCCAGCACACAACCTTGGAGTACTCCCAAAGAGACGGGTAAAGGTTCAGACAGCAATCCCTCAGTCCAGACATCCTCATCATGACTGGGGAAGTCATTTGAGAAACCAGAGTTATGATTCTGTGAGAACAATGTTGTACAGTCAGTCTCCAGGGGACAAAAATCCTCCACACAATCACTTCCCTCGACCAAATCAGTCTATTCCTTTTTTTCTGAATATCCGAAAAGCTGGATTTGGCACAGTTCAGCATGCAACAGTTGCACTTTCTTTCACTGTCCGACTTCTGGGTGTAATCAACTTTAAATACCACCAATTACTGTAAATGCTTGCTTACTGACTATCACAAGCCCTAATATGGTATAAAGAAACCGGTGATTTGAATGGAGAGCAACAGCATGTACGGAGATTTAAGTGCAGTGTGCGGTGAGTTTAATCCAAAATATGAACAAGTTTAATAACCTAATCATTCCATATTACTAACATTTACAAGATCTAGTTTGGCTTGTGCAACATGTTACCAATTGTCTGGATGAAAATTAATGTTCAAATGGTATTTTCTTAGATATTCTATTCTTAAGTGATTTCAAGGAATCGTGTTTCATTTCTATTAAACAGTTGATACAGGATGACATATTATGGAATGAATATTCTTTAATTATATTATTAATATGTGGTGTAGTGTTATATTCTCAACCCAGTCGCCAGAAAAATTTTGGCATTTAACGTTAACGCTGTGAAACGATTGGTTAGGCTTAGGCAACAAAACTACTTGGTTAAGGTTAGAAAAAAGATCATGGTTTGTGTTGAAAAAATAATGTAACAGCATAACAACGTAATGTAACAACCGTAACAACGCAACAAAACCCACTATAGTTCAGTTTAGGAAAGAGCTTAAAACTACTATATATGTACTGTAAAAATTATACTGAACGTTATGAACATGGAATACGAACGAACAGCTGATTGTAACGTGACACGCGGTACAAGAACAGCGGTCTCCTGGATGAAAGCCTTCATCCCTCCCCTCCCGGCCTCCCGATGTGTCTCTTTTCGCTATTTATACTACGTCTGGTGCCCCTTGCATCGCAGTCAATTCCACCACCAATCATTGTGTTAATACACTCAAAAAGAAACTGCTTAGCTTTTGTCTTTGAAATGATTAGCTATGCAGATCACACTTGAGGGTACGGTCACACATTTACACTATTAGGGTGATACGCTGGGGCGATGCCGTGGGCAACCCAGAAAATAGGGCCGGTTTAGTGGGCTACATGCCTCGCCGAAACATGGTACAATGGTTACAATTGCGAGGTTAACTTTAGAAATACAGTGTAATCCTCCAGATATGTGCGCTTGCATGCATTTGATTATCCACCGCATCGCCTCGCCGGATGTGGCATTGCAGACGACCTTGCATTTTCTTTTTTTGCCCACCCCTGCTGCACGACACGACTGGCCCCATTCAGATGAATGATTGGGCTGCATTTTTTCATGCACAGCCACAGTCAGTCTGAACGTGGCTTTAGGGGTGGAATCGTCCAATACGGACATTACTCTTTGGGATACTGGGTTGGGTTGAGAGGAAGTTCTTGTAAAGTTGGGGTACCAGTCATATGGAACAAGACTGATAAAACAATCTATGTGATATGTTTCATATAAAAGCAACACCTGGTGAAACACAATAATGACCCTATGTGGCTTAAATTCTGCTGATTGGAAACATTTCATACTCTCTTCAATGGTTCTTTATATCACCATGAGGCCCAGAGAACCATTCGACTCCGTGCTGCAAAGAACGTATTCTAAAAATGCTCTTGCGCTGTAAATAGTTTTGCGGTGGCACAAGCCTAAAGAAACATTTTCAGGTACTATATAGACATTTTTGGTTAAGAGCGCAGGAAGCCAGTGTGAGGCAGGCTGTACGGCTGTGTGATGGATTCTGGTAAAGTAAACAGAGGGCGGGAGAATGTGGGGGTCATGCAAGAATAGCAGGCAGACAGACAGCGTCAGCAACTCTGTTCAAGAGCTGACTGACAGATGGAAAAAGAGACAAAAGAGGGAGAGAGAAGGAGACAAGGAATAAGGGAGGGAGGTACAGAAAAAAGAGGGGACAAGATGAGGAAGGACAGATTTAAAAAGGGTTAAAACCCCTTACCATTCTGCTTTCTTTTTTAGAGGGGTAGGGGACAGGGGGTGTTCACGGGTAGATAAAAAGTCAACAGTAGATGCCACATAGAAGTGGTGTACATCCTCTGAAAGCTGGGAACCTGAAGATTAATTTGAGATGCAGTTAAGCGCTGTGTCAAGTTGTTCTCGTTATTAATAGGAAATAAATCTCAATTAATAAATTAATTAATCAATTAAAATAAATTGTGAAAGTGTATAAGAACGTAGAACATGATGATATATGTTTGTGATGGCCATTCCCATGCTCACGTATGTCTCATAAATTGTTGCAGCAATTTTTGGGTTGATAGCATTTGATTTAGTGCTACATTTAACCATTTTTTTACCACTCAAGAATTGATAAAAATGATCAATAATCCCTCAAAAATACCACATTAAGACACCAAGACCTTGAGGAAGACCATAGGAAAAGCCATGTTGGGATTTGGTATCAAAAACTTTTGACATTTGGAGATTTCTGCAAATATTGCATTTTTTGGTGATTAGATGGCGAGCACTTCTGTTCTGGAAACTGCTCAGAAACCCCGTTATTGTCAAACTACCTAGGAAAGCCACACATCCTCTGAATGCTCTAGGTTTTTAGTTTGTGGTTGTTAAGTGTCATTTCCTTTTATGAGGCTGTGATTATCCTAGAGGTCCCAACAGCATCGGAGTGTTAAGGGGTTGGTGAGACAAAGGGAGAAGGATGGACAGTTAAAGAGAAACAAAGATGAGAGAGATGCAGAGAAGCAACAAACGTAAAGTAAAAGATAAGGCAAATGAGTGACAGAAAAAAAAGGATGCAGGAGGAGGAGAAGCAGAGGTGAGGAAGAGAAGGAAAGAGCAAGAGAGTAAGGAACGTCCAGGTAAGACAAAGATAGAACAGAAACAGACAAGAAGGCTGATGAAGGAGAGAGTAAGAGGAGAGAGGAGAAAGAGAAGCAGGAGGAATGCAAGAAGAGGAGCAGGAGGTGTTCTGGTTGGCTGCAGCTAAATGAGACGTTTCGTTAGATACCATACAGACGCATTTCCTCTGGCGCTCCTCCTCCTCCTTCTACTTCTGTTCCTCCTCTTCCCTCCCTCATCCACCTCTTTTAACGCAGACAGGAAGAACTTCTACTCTCCTCTCTGACCTCCTTATTCCAAACATTTCTGTCCATTTACTTCAGATAAAGAGTCCTGGGCGTATACAGCTGCTGTCAGAGGAATATCCCTCCCGTCTGAATCATGTTTCTGTGAAGGAAGAAAACCTCACCTTGTTTTCTGATTGGCAGCCGGACATTTTTGAAATTTTTTAAAGTTCTTTGCACTTTGTACCTCAGCTGGATAATCACATAATCTAGGCTAATGTGACAGATGACATATGGGTCTTAGGTCATTTGGTGTTCTGTTACATATTTCAATGTTTCATGCAGCACAGATGAGTGTCTTTTGACTACTGGGATGTAGAGAAAGGGGAGTGTAAAATGGGTACCATTACTGCAAAGTACATTTTCTTTGCAGTCACAGGATTTCCTGATTTACCTTTAACCCCAATTCAACAGGGGACAAGGAAGACATGTCCCCCTTACATTTGTCCACTCGTTTTTATAGTTTGAATGCTACAATCTCTCTCAACAGTGTCCTCTTACTATCCAGCTGTGGTATTCCAGATGAAAGAAGCTGTGATACGCCCTTCTAGACCACCTACGACTGATATCATGGGCTCACAGGAATATTAAGCTTTGGGAGCGGCATTGAGCACTTTATGGACTGCTGGTGTTTTGTCCCTTTAACTTCACAGAAGTTGTATGTAGACTTTTTGACAGTTGGGTTGTAGCACAATATGGAAGGGAGAGCAGCGCTCTGTTTTTTAAATGTGAAATTGCAATAAAAAAAGCTTGTCCCTAAAATCTATGAGTAGTTGTGATAATAATCGTGATCTCAATATTGATCAAAATAACCGTGATTAGCATTTTGGCCATAATCATGCAGCCCTAATCACTATACATTATTATATCAGTTCTTTCGATTCGATTCAGGGGCCTGCGATCGATATGAGACGATATCAGTTAACAAAATCAGTTACATTTATGTCAACTCACAAAAAACATCTAAAATATGATTTGACAATAGGAAGGAGTTCTGCTTGGATGGAAATGTTGAAACAAACGTGTCATGGGAAATTCAAAATAAAGGCGTACCTTAAAGACATATCAATGTTTTCACTTTGTTTTGATGATATTGGATTGTTGATCATTGAATCGTATCGCTACACCCCTAAGGAGCAGTAGGAATGGCAGATACTGTGCAGGATGAATGTTAGAATACAGAATACAGAGTTTGACTTTAGATGAAGCAACAAACTAAATCCTTTACTCCTCCTCTTCTATCTCTCCTCTCTCTGTCTTCCTCCTCCTCCTCCTCCCTTTAACCCTTCTCTCTCCTCCCTTAATCCAGCTTTTCCTCCTTCTGTGGCTTTATTCTTGTCCATGACATTCCTGAGATTTATCCCACTCAAAGGACACTCTCTGAGAGTAGGAACTGCATTCACCTGGAATGACCTCACCTGAGTGGTCACAGGAAAGGGATGAAGAGTGTGATGGGGCCGCTTCCTTTCTAACACCACAAGTATTCACTTAAAGTGAAGTGAAAATAGGATTGTAGCTCCACTGGGAAGTTAAGAGTTAATGTTATGCCTTCATTATTTTTTTTATTATCATTTTTACTTTAATTTTCTTTCTTCTGTTAGCTTGTAAAAAAACAAACTTTTCCTTTATTACCAATGATTTTTTTTTGGTGAGTATTTAATCATGAATAATAGCCAAAACTACAAAAGCTCAAAATTATAATAAACCAGAATTGTCCTTTAAAAATAAAAATAAAAGAAAAAATTGAGCTGATAAGTAAAAAAAACAACTGCGTCACCATCTCTCTCAGCATGTAGCCATGGCACTGTATTGGAGAGAGTGTTGTGTGTTCTGTAAATAGCTCATCAGTGCACCTGTTTGTTTTAATGTTGTGGACGTGACCCTGATTACTGCAAATTCACTTAATCCCATTTAAAATAACACACACGCACACACACTTACATACACAGTCCCCGGAGGCTCATCAACTGACCCTCTGAACCTATTCCTGTCTACAGTGTGTGTGTGTGTGTGTGTGTGTGTGTGTGTGTGTGTGTGTGTGTGTTTGTGTGTGTGTGTATGTGCTGTAAAATATATTTTATGTACTGTTGTTTATGAAGACACAGATGTTTGTAAGTGTGTGTGAGGCTGGAAATAGATTTAGTGGTAATGAGAGGTTGAGGGGATTGATCAGGGCTATGGAAAACCTCTCTCACTCACACACAAACACACACACACACACACACACACACAGGTACACGCTCTCCGAGTCTCTATGGGGTGAGAAATCTTTCGTGGTCTGACAGCAGCAAATGGAGGAGCTCTGTCAACACGGCTGTTTATACGGTGCCTCTACGGTCCTCTGCAGCAAACACACACGCAAACACACACACACACACACACAGCTCACAGTATGACTCAGAGGCTGATTAAAGAGCAATATGTCATCCATTCACACTGACGCCTATTGTGACCTTGACCTCTTGTGTGTGTATTTGTGGTGCACTGTCTGTTCAAACACACACATACATCCAGACCCAAACCCAAACACACCCCCACACACACTAACATACAGCTTTAATGCTTAAATCATAAACAGGTACCACAGAACACACTCTTAGCGCAGAGCTGACAGGTGAGTGTTGAGTGGCGGAGAGTGAGTGTGTGATTGTGAATGTGTGTGTGTGTGTGTGTTGTGAGGTGTGTGTATTCCTCAGGGACCAGAAGTACTTAATGTATTTTAAAAGTTTTCAGAGTGTGTGTTTAAGCCACGGCTGTGTTTACTGAGCTGGCTGCAGATGGATAGACAGACACTGACATTTTAATGGCCTCCTCTGTGTGTGTGTGTGTGTGTGTGTGTGTGTGTGTATGTGTGTGTGTGTGTGTGTGTGTGTGTGTGTATGTGTGTGTGTGTGTGTGTACCAGCTGTGGCGTGTCCTGCAGCAGCGGCAGCAGCGTGGCCTCCAGGATGGCCGTCTGGTCGTGGGTCAGGCCCTGCCACAGCGACAGCAGCAGCACCAGCAGGTGCGTGGCGCTCCGCAGACGGACAAACGCCTCCTCCAGCAGCGCCCGGTTCTCTTCGGCAGCCTCCGCCAGCGCCATCACCTGGAGGAGGGAGAAGGGAGGAGTCAGTGAACGTCTCTCCTAAAAATCACACTGATCACCACCGTACTCAGTGCTTCTTAAAATGACCTCGGTAACAAAAGTTGACAAAACAATCTCCATTCCAGGTGGAGAATAACTGAATAAAAGGGCTGACACTATCAGGGAAGTAAAGACGTTAACTCATGGTGTTTTTAAAGCCTGGGGAAGTCCCCGTGCATTTTGCAGAAGAAAGGAAGACAGCTGTTTTCTGCTCTTGTAGCCCTCGGTTCTCAGACATTAACTAACAAGATGAAACAGGTGTTCTCAACAAGGAGTATCAAAGTTTAGAAGAAGCAGCGCACTTAAATGCGTTGCGTAGACGCAGAGTGAGTATTCTATAGAGTATTCCCTCGAGGCCATTTCACTGATTACAGACTCAAAGAAACGTTGCAATTGTGCCCTCATTACATAAGAATAAGGCAATTATCACTAAATATATTACAAACACAATAAATGATTGTATTGGAAAGTGCAGCATCTGACAAATCATGAATCATCTCATGGTTCTCTGAAGGTCTGGGCGTCTACAACACACCGTTTATCCCAGAAGACGAAGAGTGTCGACTGCACAACCTGTGTAAACATTTTTATGAGCATCAATTCCACGGCTCCTTCATTACTGTCATAGTCCAGTCTGTCAGGTGGCTGATTTACTCTCATTTACATTAGTCTGAATTCAACCTGAACAACTTCATCAAAACATGTTGTTTTTTTAAACATGTGGTCATCGGAGACTAAAATCCAACACGGTATTCTCTGCTGTTACATTAAGACCTCACAACTCAAAGTTCTGTCTTTACACTGTGGGATTAACAGTTAAAGTAATGTGTGTGGAGAGAGTGTCAGGATCTCTGGCAGATTACAAATGAAGCCAGAATCAAAAGATGTACCACATGTAAATTATATTTGTTCACAAATAAAAATAAAAGTTATGAAGAACAGTTCACTAATTATTTTTACAAAAAGGATGTGAACATTGCATCGATAAATTACAGCACCCCCACTCCCCCGTGCCGTGCTGGGCGTCGGCTCGGCCAGATGCTCTCGACATTGTTTTTATGTTCATGCGGCTTATAAGTGCAAAAAAGCTGTCTCTGAGCTGTATAATGGCAGAAAAGACCATGCCATTATGAATTACCCAGGGAATCTGATACGGAGTGGGCAGAAAACTGTACCAGCAGCTTGTGAGAAGTGCAGGTGCGCAAGAAAAAGATGAATGTGTTATGGAAATATGACACAAGTTGTAATAAATGTGAATCATCCTTTAAAGGAAATCTCTCTTTTGAGACACTCACCCCCTTTAGGCTTAAGAGGTGACTCTAAACATTTGTAGAGGCAGTCATCTTGGATTCATAGCAGTTAAAATGGTTTACAATCGATACTCAAGTGACAGCATGAGTCAACATGTATGGAAACATCCATAAAAAACTGCAGCCTAATTCACTTCTCAGCTGCTGCCCTGCATGCTCAATGTGCTCTGAAGAATCATTGCTTTGCTAGTAAATCAGTCAATATACTACTTTTAGCAGAGTTTTGGAGCTAAGAGCAGGCGGGACACAAACGTAGAGTATTTAGCTCTGCTATAGTGCAACAAAGTCAATATACAGGTCAATGTCAGGGAAGTGAATTAAGTTGTAACAGTGGATTGAGAAGTTTCTATAGATATTTTTTCAGAGCAAGATTATAGGCTTTGTTACTCTAAATATGTTTTGTGAAGTATTCCTTCAAATACTTTTTTTCATCTTTTAACAATACTCTATTAAATAAATAAAGAATATAGATAACAATGTGATTGTGATTGGGTTTCCAAGGAGGAGGAAGTGAGTCCACGCCTTTCTACCCATAATCCCTAAATTTGAGAGAATGACTAAGTGATGAAGATACACGATTGGTCGACTGAGTGTTGGAGTTCCTCATTTGCCGCGCAAGTGCTCCTCTATGGGCAAATTTCCACCAGATCTAGTGATGGAGGGCTTCTCAATGTTTCCATTAATTTCCTATTGAAAGCAGGAGAATCAGTCGCCCAGTGCATGGTGGGAATGTTGCGATGAGTTGGAGAGGGTCTGTATTTGCATGAAGTTGAAAAATCTAAACTTCATGCAAATGAGCCCCTCCAGCACGATGCTTCCAGCTCACGAATCTTGCACCAAGCTGTCAAACTAGGCGATCTAGTTCTAAAATGAAACGAGATTCAGCAGTTGCACAGCCTGGCGAATGTTTTCAGAATTAGATTTTGGTGGATTGTTTTGAAGGAATAACAGAAAGTTTATGAGCAGACCTATTTGAAACGGCGAGCAGAAAACCAGGGACCAATCAGGTGCATTCCACGATAGGGTACGTCACCGCTTGAACGGCCAGTTGAGTAGAGTAGCACGTCCCCTAGTGTCCTCGCAGGACCTGGTGGACATGTACCGCTGGATTTAACATTATAGACATGACCACTGACTGTTTGTGTAACAATTTAGCCGCAAGTTCAGAGGCTGACCATACAAGGTCCAGTCATATACTCACATTTTTTTTCTGTAGTTTTAAGATTAAACAGATCAGACCAAACCGCACAATCATTCTCTTGATAGAGCACTGGCAATCCCATTTTCAGGCTGTTTAATTACAGATTTGCCTCTTTTTTAACTGAAAAAATAAACTAAACTAAAAGGACGAAACACAGGAGAGTTCAATTGAACTGCTATACGTTGGCTCTGAAAGCCTCCGCAAGCTTTGATGACTTCCCCTTATGTTCGGTTGGCTTCTGCAGCATTTTCATGCTCCTATCACATGTTTTTCCAAAAAACTGTAGAGTTTGGAAACATGGAGAAGAGAAAACAGAAACTGAGTACTAGCTTTGAAATGAAAACAAGGAAAACGCAGCACAAGTGGAGCTTAAGTTCTTCTGGGTTTCACTTAAGTACACAGCTCAGAACTGTTTAACAGAGAGCGAGTGAATGCACGAATGAGGTGTGGTGGGACCAGGTGAACTCTGACCTCCAGCCAGGGGTCAATCCCTCCATCCCTCCATCATTACAACAACAGAGGAGTGGGGATGAGTGGAGCGGTGCGAACGAGTGATGACAGAGCGAGACGGATGGTGACGAGGACAACAAGAAAGGACAAGCCGGACGAAGAGGAGGAGGGAAACGGGAGATGAAGGAGGAGGAGGAGGAGAGATGAACGGACAGAGAGAAAAAGAAGAGGTGAAAGCAGATCTGGGACTAATGGACGAGTGTGTGTTCAGATAAATGAGTGATCTGCAGGCCTGAGCGCCAACGTACGCCAGCAGTTTGTTTGACAAATGGATTCAACGCTCGCCATTTGATACTGAGAAAACAAAGATGGAAGACTCTTAAGTGAAGTGTGTGCGTGCGTATGCGTGTGTGTGTCGGGGTTAAGCAGCAATTGCCAAAGTAAGCCGTTTTGATTTGTGTAACACTAAACTACAAACATACTGTATAGGTACATGAGAATGAGTGCCTCCTCCTCTAGGACTTGCACGCAAAGATGTAAACAGTCAGAGCTAAAATCCCAAATCACTTCCCCTTGTTTCCGTGGTAACCTCAAAAAGTCCCCATGGCTGAGGTCAACTATCGGTGCCGTGTCACTCTCACCTTGCAAGTAAGACAAAGACACACACACACATACACTCACACACACTAATCAATGAACACGTAATCCTTACAAATAACGTAATTTTTTACTTCTAGACTTGTGAGGACTTGATCTAATGCACTCTTCCTTTTTAATCTTTCATTTTCATGTGTTCTTTTAACTGTTTTATTTTTATTTTTGTGTGTATGTTGATGTGACTGAATTATATAAATAAACTTGCCCTGCCTTTATACATCCCCTAGCCCCTAAATCTAACCTTGACCACCAAAATACATGTCCAACCACTATACGATACTACAAAGAAAAAAATAATTAAAGCGGAACAAATAAAAAGAAATTGCTGAGGGGCATGTACGAAGGGTTGAATCTATCTTTTTCATCTCGAGAGCTGCCACTTCTATGCAGGGAATTGCAGGCTTTCACACATTGCTGTTGAAGTATTTTTCAATTTGACGTGTCACTGATCTACTGTTCACACGAATCCTTCCTCCTCAAGTTTATCTCAAATGACTTTAAAAATGTCACTATTTTTGTGGACTTCATTTAGCATATTATGTATGTTCTCTCCGGCCCAGATGTCAAGCAAACATCAACAGTCCTCTTCCACTCATGTTACCATTCCAACCAGTCAACCAAGTTAACCAGTCCTTTACCTGTGTCAATCTCAACAAATGCCCGCACAGGCAGCCTGCGTTTTGGTTCACTTCCTGCAACTTAGTCGGATTATGTTCTCACTGCAATCGAACCGCACTAGGGTTCACTTGGAAACAGTCCGAGACCATCTCTTGCAAGCGGTCTTGGATCGGTTGTTTTGGTCCGCACCAGAGTTTAATTACTGTGTTCTCAACTGCCCAAATGAACCGCACCAGATTTCGGTGTTGGCTTGTGAAAGCGCCCAACAAAGTCTTAATCCTCAGCCTTTTAAAAAAGTGAGGACCAAATAGGGCTGTGTATCATTCATTTTTGAGTATGGACCAAACTGTGGCCGTAGCAGAGTATTGAAAGTTTGTACTGAATGCTCGGATTATTGGCTTGATCGCTTCAAATTTTCATCACATACTTCTTGATCAAAATCAGGAAGCTCTGCTAACTTTATACTATTTTTCAGGGGGCAAGTAAGTAAAAGAAAGTATTTTAACACAGATGCATTGAGCATTTTAGCACATTTTTAAATGGAAAAAAACAAAAAAACAAATATTCGATTTCTCCAAAGAGATGTTTAAAAACAGCAGCATTTTGGTATCAGTACTAAAATCATGGATCATATTGACACCACTATTGAAGTTTTTCAAACAATCACCAGCCATATTACCAAAATGTGACTCTCAAGGTGTAAAAACTGGTCCTCACAAAGATAGAAATACTACCTGAAACAGGCACATAAAATCCAGAACACCAAGTACATGAATTCTTGATATCTTCATACACAATTTCTACCATGCGACACACACACATACCAACTCCATCGCCCTCAAGACGCACACACAGACACACACGACCCCAACCACCCTCCCCGCGGGGTCTCTGAAAGTGTGTGTGTGTGTATTGATAAAAGGCTCCAGGTCCAGTGAAGGGCTCCATTGTTGGCAGCAGCTCAGCTCCACACACACTCTGATTGATGCCAGCTGAGAGAACACAAAGACACATTTAGCCTGGACACACACACACACACAGAGACTAGTGATATAAGAACATGCACAATATGTGAACTCAGGCTTGCACATGGGCTGATACAAACACACACACACACACACACACACACACGGACCAGTGGTATAAGATCATGCACACGTTTGTGAGCCAAAGTTTGCACATGGGTTGCTAACTCGTGCAACCCATGTGCAGTTCGAGTTCACCAGCAGCGCTGAACTGCTGGAGACCTTAAACAACCTGCAGTAGAAGCTGCTGGGGTTGCGACCTCCTGACCTGTCTGCAATAAAGTCAGGACTCTACTCGACACAGTGTGATGTCACAAAGTCTCAACTGACAGAACTTTGTCATAGTGTGATGAAATATTGAGGATGAAAATATTCTTTCCATCCATCCTATACACCATCCCAAACACAGAGACCAACAGCTTCTAATGACGGCCAACATTTGACATTATTCCTGGAGTTACAACCCACACACGGACACATACACAAACAGTCATGTTTGTATATTCATGCACAAATGCACCAAGATATGCACACACACACACACACACACACCAAAGCCACAAGAAATGTACTGAAAAACACAAACAAAAATCACGGGCACCCTTATCTATGGAAATGCCTGACTGAGAACACAAACACACACATATGCAAACTATGTGGCTGTGGTTGAATTTGAAGTAATTTTAGCTGGTGGAGTGAATGAGGTTTGGTTGCTTGTAGGAGCTTGTAGAAGAACCAATCAGAAAGCAGGAAAAGCTGAATATTAAAAAAAAAAAAAAAAGTTTGAGGTGAGAGTTTGTTGCTGTGTTTTCACATTTGTTTCTCACATGGCACAAATTATTGCAATAACATCTCATCAAAGAGCATCAAAGTGGCAATAAATAAAAGTTAATAACAAGATTGTGGTAACAAGTACCACCCAGGATCTCAGTATGTTTGCCTCCTGACACAATGATTGGTCCACTTTAAACTGCATTGAATTGGCTCAATGTTTTCCAGACTACAATCTTGGAAATCAACCCCGGCTCCTAAAAATTGCGTTTATTTACTACAAATTTGATACAGAAAATATGTTTTAAAAGAAACATAATACTACATGGATTCCGTTTTTTTGTCAACATAATCAGGAAACCTTTTCACGCATCTGTTGTAACATACAGTATCTGCCCCACAAAATCTACTTGTTGCTGCTAAAGCATGATTAAACTATTTATGGTTACCTGTATGCACCTCAAAGCACTTGGTTAAGAATATTTAACCAAAACTTTAACCAATGATCACCATTCAGTGGCCTAAACCTCACTACACACAAGGTGCAGGACCCCATCTCCAATGTCAAAGTCCTGTGCTTTGTACTGATAATAGCATTGCATCAAAAATGCAGCCTCCGCACAGCAGGGGCAATGATGCAGACGGCTACGGCAAAAACAAGGTCTTCCAGCGAAAAAATCGTCCTAGTAAATTACTTTGAAACATAAAGGTCTTTGTTCTACTGTTTACCTCGTGACTGTCTAGATGGATGATGAAATGATAGCAGCAGGAATAACTTTCCAGAGTTATGAAATGCTTTGTCATAGTTTTATATACTGCTGTGCAGTAATTTAAGGTCTGATAAGCCTTCAAACTTTTGGATTTATTACTCAAACCAGTCTTAATAAATTGTATGTCATTTTCTCACTTGTATTTGTAGCAACAAGCCCACAACCCACAGCTAGGTCTGTTACGATTATCAAGTTACTGACCTCGATATAGCCAACATGACGCCAGAATAAACAGCAGGGTTTTTCCCTACCATTATAAGACGTGGGCATTGCGCAAACATTGCACATTCCTGAGTCCATTTTATTTATTGTTTTGGCTGAGTGGTTTTATTTTATTTATGTTTTATTTGTTTCGAATAATAAAAAAAACCTCTCAATCCAATTCCAATGTCTGAATGTTAAAATCATTTTTTAATAATTATTAAATGTTCATTGCTCTTTGAAAGGTTGTACTTGCATTATTATGGTATTATATAATCATTACATCAGTGGCATAAAATGGTCTTAAAATGACAATAATATCGTTTATCGCAATTATTTTTGGGACAATATATCGTCCAATAAAAGTCGTGACAGGCCTGAACACAGGGCTTTTTTCATGGAGAGAATTGAGGGTGGAGCGCATCACGTAAAGCATCACCATAAAAAAGCAGCTAACTAGGATCTTATCTGCAACCTCAGAATGTCAATAGTTATAGTATTCGTTTTCTAACTCATTCTCTGTGTGATTTCCCGCCATGCATGCAAATTCTTAGCCAATTATTAGCAGGACCGGAGAATAGAATTATACAACTACAAAATTATCCATTTGTCTGTACAGTGAAATTGTCACCATCATAATTTCCACATCCCGTCAATGCCGAACTACTGAAGGCATTGTATCATTTCCTGTATTTGTGTCACATGGGTTTCGCCACTGCCCCGTCCCTTTAGGAGACTAGTGGCACGTCCCAAATCTATTAACTTCAATGGGAGAGCACAGATTGTGACCGATTCTTTCGCCCCATAGTCACAAAAGTAAATTTTGGACCCATTTTTCATAAGCCACATATCTTCTGAACATTCTGACACTAAAATAACATTTTTGAGGCAGCCAACTCAGGAGAAAATTAACCTTGTTTGAGACCTGTCTCTGTCTCAGCAACACAGATATCTCTTCTGTCTGTTGGTGCTGAATCGTCGGTCTGGTGACCTTATAGTCTAGCCTTAACGTTAGCCCATAGCTAACTAATTTCCGTAATGCTAAATATGGCTGTCAGCTGTGTAAATGTTAGCAAAAGAAAGTATAAATGCATTAGACCTTGCCTACTTATGAGACAGCAAGTGTATACCATTTCACATTGGCGCAGCTTGTAATGCATCACTCAACACTGTGTTTTGAGCAACGGTACGAGGGATTTGGCTGTTCGTGATCTGCAAGGAAGCACTTGTGTACATGACATATTGAAACTGTGTTCCTAGTGAAAGCAGCTTAGATATCAGTGGAGAAGTCAGTGCATCCAAAAACATTAATGAGCTCCTGTCAAGTGAAAGTAAAGTAGTAAGTAGCAGTAGTAAAGTAGTAAAAGTGCTCGGTGCCAGAGAGTGTGTGTGTGTGTGTGTGTGTGTGTGTGTGTGTGTGTGTGTGTGTGTGTGTGTGTGTGTGTGTGTATGTGTGCTCCACAGAGCCGACAGATTAGATGTTTCCTGCTCAGTTAGCCACAGCAAGCAGCATGGATGAGCTCCAAGCCGCACACACAAACACACACGGAGCCATATGAAAACACATGCATATACGCACACAACATACAGATGTATACACACACACACACACACATATATATATCTGTGTCAGTGGAAAATGACAGCAGTCTGTTTGGCAGAAAGCGACGTGGCAGGACACATCCCTCGCTCCCCGGAGGATGACGGGACGAGCGGGAAGTGGAAGAGAGGGGAGGGAGTGAAAGAAAGAGAGAGATAAAGAAGAAAGACATGAAGAAGACAGGAAAAGGAAATTAAGTGATAATGAGGAGCTGCAGAGTGACGGTGAAGTAGGACAGATGCAAACAGAGAGAGAAAGAGGGAAGGACATAGAGTGAGAGAGGTCTGCAGTAACGGAGAGGAAGAGAGAAGGAAAAGGAGCAGTGAAAGAAGTAAAGAAAACAGTAGAAAGGCTCATGTTGGGGTCAAATTAATGTGCTATATATGGCTGTGTGTGTGTGTGTGTGTGTGTGTGTGTTCAGGCTCAGTGTTTCCGTGTCTTAATTAAAGAGCCAATTAGAATCTCAGTTTAACGACGGCTGGAATCACAGAGCCCATTTCCTGGTGTAGGATGACTATTACACACACACACACACACTCACAGATACAGTTACATACACAGGCCCAAACACACACTCTGGAAGTCTTACACACACACTACTACTCAATAACAGACACACGCATCCCTTCCAGACACACACATTCTCACAATAATAAATGTGCTTTCACTTACACAGGTACACACTTCCTCAGTAACGGAAGCGCTGTAGCGGATTCACTGGTTCACTTAGTAACACACACTCACACATGCATGCGTGCAAAGACACTCGAGTGGTGAGGCCCAAATATCGAAATATGTGTCTTGTTTAAGTTCCTTTCAGATGTTGTACATCCTGATGTCTGCTGCCAAACACCTGCACGCACACACTCAACACACACATGCACAGACACACACCAAAACACTGCAGGGGCGTATGAAGGGTTTCAGGGAGTTAACCTAAACACTACAAATTGTCAGACACTAGCTTACACTATCAGACTACACAGACACACAGAGAACAGAGATGCCAAACATTCAATGTGCTCCGTTCTTCACCAAAACACATCTCTGCCTTTTCATCCAGGTGTTTGACTTTTTGGCTTCTTGCACCACTGAGCAACTTTCATAGGAATGAACAGGGCCCCGCCTCCAACGCTATATCCAATTCTCTTTATACATCCATAGTATTCTCCTTCAATGTCAAAACCTGGCGAATATATCATCCACAATACAACTCGACCACCGACAGTTCGGACGTAGATTTGTGTGTGTTATGCTAGTAGAAGCTGATGTGGCCTCAAGCTGTTAGCCTGCAGCAGAGATGAGGAGCGGGCTGCAGAGGTCTGCTAAGCTTTCTAACTCCACACTCTTAAATTGTTTTCATTTCAAACTTGTAGTCTTCAATCCCAAATGACGCTGACTCAAGTGACATCTCTGGAGACACAAAAGAGGCTATACAACTTTACTTTTTTCACATACGCAGTAGTATTCAATACATGTAAACGCTTTGATTTGTCGAGTTGGTAGAGTTTGCTTCAATAGAATCTAAATAAAAGCAACTAACAGACTCAGCTGATAATTTGAACTCCATTCAGTGAGCAGTTTACATATTGTCATAGTAGGTGTAGTACTGCATGTTTATGACACATTTTAAGAGGTTAACGGGCAGGGAAATTCACCAGAATTTCTCTAACAAGGATGCCTCACTTGTTTTGGAATTTGTTCAATAGCAGCACTACAGTAAAAATAGTATGAAAGAGGCTGTGGCAGCAGAGCATTTAACTTGATGAATTTTGTGCCAGTGAAGCAAACTGAAGTGAACAGAAAGAGAAAGAGACAGAGATGGACGGTGGAGACAGAGCGATCTGGCTGACGGGTGATGGAGTGATCAGCATCTCTGCTCCCAGTGTCTGATAGACAGATAGGCAGACAGGCAGACAGACAGACAGTAACCACTATTGTCTGTGGTCAAAACAAGCACACACACACTACTGATAACACTGTCTGTCTACACTCTCACTGATAAGACGGGACGAGAGGGGAGGAGACAGAACAGTTTGTGAGACGAAATGGAGAGAAAAGGCAGGTAGAGAAGGTAGTTGGAGACGACTATCTTATAAAGAATAAGACGGAGACAGTAAAAGAGTTCGAAAAAAATAAGTTGTTAACTCAAGTCTCAGTGGAGTGTTGAGGGAGAGGAGAAGTGGGGGATTAGGCGATAGGATCTGGCAACCCAACCTCATCCAACATCTGATGGTTCATCATCTGCCGTGGAAAGGTCTGGAAAGCGCCAACCTGATAACCACGACCTCCTCGTCATATCTACACTCGATCCTGCTTCATTCTGCTCAAAGCAAATAATAATCAATTACTAAAAGCTAATTTAGATCATTACAAAACTGATTCCTTAAACAGTTAAACACACATCGGTCAAACACCGGTCTCCTGGTTGAAAGTCCTGTGTTTGTTGGACCCCTCCACCCGCCATAAGCAGCTTCTTTCACTTTTATTCTACGCCACTAGCTCTGAGCGTAGCATATTTACATTGCCTCTCTATTGAAGTAAAGCTGCCTTGCAGGTGAGGTTTTCTTAATGCAGCATTTTCTGGGAGATGAAGGAAATAACAGATAGAAGAAGAATGAGGCAGGTTGAGGGAAAAGTGGATATAGGCCAAGAACACGTCATCAAAATTCACTGATAACCCCTATCGGGAACGGTGATCAAATTCCAGAGGTTCTTTGACCAAGAATGATGGATGTTGCAGATCCAGAAGTTGATGCTTATTCTACTGTTTCACTAGGTGATCCAGATGAGTGTGAGTGTGAGCTAAATGCCTTGAATGTAAAAGAACAAGTGAGAAGGTGTCTGGGGTTTCTTTGGTAAGAAAAATAAAGTCAAAGCCTCCTTTTTTCAAACCGCCTCCCCAATCAAGGCTGTCAGAGATGCTTTAACAGGCCGTCGTTCAGCGGTACGGACGGCTGCTAAAACACGGCGGCGTGATTTATGAGGCTGTCCCTTTCCGTCAAAGAGCCGGCTTAACTCTTGTGTTTTCTCTGGGACGGCGAGGCTGCGAGAAGGAGGCATTCTGCTTTTCTTTGACACGCGCGTTCACACGGTCGCGAACAAAGAGCTTTATTCTCCGCTGATAGGACGTGTGTGAGAGACCCGCCCCCCCCACACTCCATCGCTCTCCAGACTCCCCCTCCCTCGATCCATGATGAATATGTCTCTTTTTTAGTTGTCAGAGTCTGAAATATGGGCAGATGAAAACACAACACACCACTGGATGGAACCTCTGCACACCGCACAACACACACACAGATATGGCCATTCACACAGAGCCCCTAATCAGCAACAAACACAAACAGACCAAGAACGGGGAAACATGCAGGAACAATTAGTGGATTAATCAATAAGTCTATCAGGAGAATATGAATTTAGGATAGTTTTAACTATTCAAGTCAGTTTTGATTTCTTATTTGTCAAGTACAATCATTTTATTTTCATATAACTATAACATTTTATATTTTAAAATGTTCACAGTTTCATGATTTTAACATCTTCAACCTCTTGGACTCACCAGTGGATCAGTCAAACTCATGCTGTGCAGCACAAGTTTGTTTAAAGCCAAATAACTATAGTCTAAGTACTAGTGGAGATCCTCAAGTTTCCAAAGCGCAATAGCTTAAATTAAGAGCTGGGACAAGTTGATAAATAATAAATACGACACTTTCAGACAGGGCAGTGTAGAATAAGAGGAACTACAAGGAGAAAACTGGATTTTAAGAGGTTCAATTAAACGCTTTTTAAAAAATACTGGTTAAAGTCCTACACACGATCCTCCCCAATGCCCAAACACAACCTCAAAACTCATACATGCAAATACACACAAACTTCCTTGTGACATAATCACGCACACACACACACACACACACACACGTCTTAAGCCTTTCCTGCCTACATGCTTTAGCACTCACACGCAGACAAAAAAAACACTTTACGAAACCCTGAGATCCACACACCCTCTCTGTTTCTCTAACACACACACACTCGCACTGAGGTAGGCGGTTGCTGCAGTGTGCTGGGTGGTCCTGAGGGCCTGGAGGCCCCAGATGGAGCAGGGGACTAAATTACAGAGCATGACCCACCGCAGTGACACCCAACCTGGGATTAACACCCAGCCAGGAGTCCCAGGCCATCGGTAGCCCCGGGCTGTGGGAGCTGACCTTGACAGGTTCAGAGGTGACCTCAAACACACACACACGCATACATACACACACACACACACACACACCCCACACACACGCGCTCGCTGGTTGAGTCCAGGCCCACCCAGGACTGAAATAATGAGGGGGTTTGGTCGGTCCAGCTGGATGGAGGAGAGAGGGGGTTCTGGGTGGAGGCTGGACTGAAGAATTTGGCCCCAATCAGACGGAGTATCTTGTGTCCAGAAATATCCAGATTGTGTCTACATATACACTTGAGGCAGATCACAGTCCACACCTGGCAGCGCAGTTAGTCTCAACTGTGTCGCACTCTGTCACACTTGTCACTGAATCTTTCTCAAAATGAACTCAAAATGAAAAACAAAGAGATGACACTAGTAGCGAAATGACCAAATTAACCTCTGAGTCACCTTTAGGAGTGGACCAAGTGTTTCCGATGCAAATTAATAAGAAATTTTTAGGCGACCAAAATGTTACAATTAACTTTCATGAACTGAAAACAGACTGCGAAAGGGTAAAAGTTTTAAGATGAAAACACAGACAACTCCCAGACCGGCCTACGTCGTGGTAGTGACTTGACAATCACAAAGTAGCCATGCCCTAAAGCATCCCCTGCTTTATGGTCTATTTGACTCTAAATGGGACATAATTTAATGAATGAACATCATGCTGTATTGAAGAAGACTTGAAACAAGCGATTGAGACCATAAACTCATGTTTACAAAGTTTACTGAGGTAATAAATCAAGTGAGAAGTAGGCTCATTTTCTCATAGACTTCTATACAATCAGACTTCTTTTTGCAACCAGAGGAGTCGCCCCCTGCTGGTTGTTAGAAAGAATGCAAGATAAAGGTACTTCAGCTTTGGCTTCACTTTTCAGAACCGGAGGTCGTCGACTGTTTGTGACTCATCACCTAACACACAATTTAGTGCACAGACAGGATCTTTGAGGATTTCTTTTTTTGTTGTAAAATTCACAAAATTCAGTTGAGTTTGTAGTATTTTATTGATTATGTTGTATGCTTTTTTACCCTCCAGTTTGGCTAAAAACTATGATGAAATAATTTTGTTAAAGTTGCCAAATACACTCTGGTACATTCCTCAAATATTCTCAAAGGATTTATCAAATTTCATGACTTTCTCTGTTTGGACTACTGCGCTGAAAAGTAGAATATGATACTGACAGTAAAGGCAGTCAAGAAAAAGTGTGAAAAGTAATTTGTGAAAGAATCTCAATGTTTAACATCACTGAAACATTTTCTGTCATCGAACTACACTAGAACGGCTGGAAACATCTGGACGTGACATCACATCGCCTGCATGTGAAGGTCAGGCCAGGTGAAAGGAAACTTAGAGGTGGAGAAGGAGGATATAGGTCTCTGAAACACACACGCACACACACAAGCAGACGCACACATACACACCTCATAAAGAGGGCTGATACAGCTGTTTGGAAGTGTGGTCAGGGTCAAAGTTCAAACAGATACACTGACACCACACACACTCACGCCCTAAAGCACTTAAATCAATTCAGGCTGAAGCACAAACACAAACACACACACACACACACACACACACACACACTTGATCAGTCCTGACACAAACACACTCGGACAGCCTCCCAAAGAGACTTTGCGTGCACACACACGACACACACTGTTAGCGAGCGCGTATTAATAGCATGTGATGTGACTTAACCCAAGGGCCCATTTCACCAGAACAGCTGCGAGTGCGGAGTGTGTGTGTGTGTGTGTTTGCTTTAAACCTTCCTCAAAAGCCAAAATATATATGAACTCTGTTGGCCCGTCGAAGAGTTCAATGGTGCAAAAAAATACACTGACACGCCTGCCACACACACATTTTCTCACATACTGACTCTCAGCTACTTGGGTGTAAACTCTGCTCTCTACAATGAGCTGATTTAATCAAATATATTAAATAGGGCTGTCAAAGTCAATGCGATAATAACGCGTTAATGCAAATTTGTTTTAATGCCAATACTTTATTTAATACATTAACGCAACCTGCGATTTTTTGCTTGTAATGGCTCAGTTTTAAAGCTAGAGTGAAGATACTACTCCCATTTTGAAAGGAGTATTAAATACTTGAAAAAGCTCCCTTTAAGGTACATTTTGAACAGAAAAAAATTTGATTAATTTGCGATTAACTATAGACAATCATGCGATTAATCACGATTAAATATTTCAAACGACTGACAGCCCTAATATTAAAACGTATCAAAGCATGCAGAGCTTTGCAGCAAAGAGAGACATCCCTATCTGATGCTGACGTGAATGAGCAGAGCAGCTTTGATGTCTCCATAAGTCTCCATAAGCTAATTGTAAGTCAAGATGCAAATCTTTTTGATCCCTGAATGCTGACCATTAAAATGGTATGGCATTTTAATATTTTCCTTTCAAAGTTGTGCTAGTAGTCAGTTTACATAAATGACACAAGTTTACATAACTGACACCCAGTCCTCCATCCAAAACGTTTTCATATTTGCCAACCTCACGATTTTTCTCGGGAGACCCCTGTTTTTCATTGCCCACGTATTTCTCCTGATTTATGGCAGATTTTCACATCTTTATTTCCTTTTCGTCATCTCAACCTGTTTCGGGCACAATGTGAATATTAGTCTATGCCAGAGATTCACATTAGTTCACGCCAGAGGGGCAAATTATTCAGTTTTCTTTCCTGAGGATTAAAAGTGAAATCAAAAGTAGGCCAATTTAATATAAAAAAATGTGTTGCATTGTACTAATTATTTTAATTTTAATTTTAAAAGTCACCAGGATGCAGGAAACAAAGTCTCTGAAACTACATTTTATTCCCCCAGGCCCCCCGCTTTGGCTTCAAAATCCTCCCTATTTTTGAGATCTCACGGTTGACAAATATGGATGTATTCAAGGTGTGTGGGTACGCAAGGTCTGTCTTTTCTTTAGCGACTCATCTGTAAAATATTTCCTTGATGAATCTATTGGTTTATAAAATGTCAGGAAATACAATTAATACAAATTTCCTGAAGCCTAAAGTGATGTCACCAAAAAATCTGACAAAAGATATTTAGTTTACTATCACGTAAGATAAAGAAAAGTAGCACATTGTCCAAATTTAGCAAACTAGAGACTTGTTGTTTGCTGCTGCATGAGGAATTGATGGCGGGCGAAAGGAGCATAATAAGTAATGTACTTCTTGTAAAATCAACAGATGTTTGCGGTTTGAGACATAAAGAACAAAGATGGTTTCTGGTCATTATGAGGAAGCACTCTTGCTGTTTGCTGTTGGGTCTTTGAAATCTTGTCAAATGCTTTGAAAAGCCAATGATCACAGAACAAGCCACAAAAAGCTGCTGCCAGCTGCCCGATTACCATTGAACCAGCGTTTATTCAAATATGCAATATAATATACTTCTTCTGCATTGTCAATTACATTTTGAGGGAAACACACACGCACACATATATATATATGTATATATATATATGTATATATATATATTTTATATATATATACATATATATATATGTATATATATATATGTATATATATATATTTTATATATATATACATATATATATATATATAACAGCAATATTATTATTATTATTATTATTATTTATTGTCATTATTGTATTGTTTCTTTGTGCAGTGGGCTGCTGTGAAGCACCCGGGGAGCGGGAGAGGTTAAATGTCTCGCTTAAGGACACTTCTGGTATCTTTTCTGCTGACGTTAAAGTGAAAGTGTATTGTGAGTAGAGATGCAACAATTAATCTATTAATCGATTAAATGTAAAATATTAAATTAATCGCCAACTATTTTGATAATTGATTAATTGGTGTGAGTAATTTTTTAAAGAAAAAAAAAGTCAAAATTCTCTGATTGCAGCTTCTTAAAAGTGAATATTTTCTGGTTTCTTTGCTCCTCTATGTCAGTAAACTGTCAACAAAACAAGACATTTTAGGACGTTATCTTGGGCTTTCGGAAACACTGATCTACATTTTTCATAATTTTCTGACATTTTATAGACCCAACAACTAATCGATTAATTGAGAAAATAATTGGCAGATTAATCGACAATGAAAATGATCGTTAGTTGCAGCCCTAATTGAGGGAAAACAGAAGTTCTGTTATCCACAAAATACAAACATTTTCAAGGTTGGAATCATCTGCAACATTAAACTATAATGTGAGCAAAAAAGTTTAAATATGAACCATTATTTTCTTGAAAAGGACACAGCAGTCTGGAGTCAAACACTTCATATCCAATTGTAATCATACATGCTGGAATTACAAAACAAACAAGAGGAACTACATGCCACAACTCATCAAAGGACTTGATGTTGTGTGTCAGATTTATTTCCACACACAGTAACAGGACACAGAAACACACACGGTGAAGATAACTCCTGTCCTGTCTGATCATAAAAATATCTCCAAGTTATTTTCAGACTTTTCTCTTCATATGTGCTGTATGTTGCCAATGTGTATGTGGTCTGTGGTGTGGTGTGTGAGCATGTGTGTGTGAGCATATAAGTGTGTGTGTGTGGGGACAGTGTTTAGTCTGAAGCCATATTTAGTCTCTCTGGTCCTACGAGGAGGCCTATAATCACACAGAACCTTTCTCTCTACTCATTACACACACACATACACACACATACACACGCACACGCACACACCGTGGCCTGTCATTAACAGTTGACACTAACCTCCCAGGCTGCACACGTGCACACGCATATGGTGCACAAACACACACACATGGCAGGTTGTTTGCATGCATACACACACATTTTGATGCACATTTGTAAAGATGAACATGTGTGCAAGAAAAATACATATGCACACACACACACACACACAACACACACACACACACACACTCATGCAGAGCCAGATGTGAGTCCAGCTGTGTGTCCAGCCGGCGTTCTGCACCGGGGATCTGATTTATTCTGGCTGTTTGGTCTCTGATATTATTTACATTTGACTTTAAATTCAATGTGACGCACAACAAGAGCCTCAGGGATGTTTTCCCTAAAGCTAAATGACGGGTTCATCCCCGAACTCAGAATTACTTTCACTGACTCTGCAGCCAGCTGCATGTTTACAGAGGAGCAGGTCAGGAGAACTGATATTTAACTGTATAAAATATAACATCTGTACAGTTTCATAAACATAAACTAAATTAATTAATAAATTGAATTATGCTTCAAAGCACAGATTAGCAGCCTTTAGCGGAGGGCTTCTCTGGAGGTGTGGCCTTAGTTTGTCATCAGTGTGTTGTTGTTGTTTGAGGCTGCACGAGGAAACAATGGTGGGAGAAATGACTAACAACTTCCTGTCAGTAATAACCTCCTGTAAAATTAGTCGAAGCTTGTGGTTTGAGACATTAAGAACAAAAAGACATGATTTCTGGTCATTATGAGGAAGCTACGGTCCTTTGCTGGCTGCTGATAGGCTGCTGTTAATCTTTATAATCTAGTCAAATGCTGAACTGTTTGAAAAGTCAATGATCAGAGAAGAAGCAACAAAAGCAAGAAGGATTTTGTTAATCAAATCCAAGCCATTAAAATAATGTATTTACCTGCCTAGTCCCCTTATAATGACTAGAAAACATCTGTTACATATTTCTGTAAAGAAGTTCTCAGGCTCTGCATTATTCCACTTTTAAGATAAAACAATGTCTGAAGTGACAAACATGATTTTGTTGACATTCTTTGATTTTTGTGTTGATTTTGGCGGCCCCTGTGGACAACAGTGGTAGGACCGGCGGAGCAGCGAGATGAAGCTCTGCTGCTAACCAAAGGAGGAGGAGCCACTGCTGCCGGGCGCGGAGCTCTCAACCGCCTGCCGGAGCTCCGACTGCAGGTCGAATTGTGCACCAATTGTGCAACGACTGTGCAGCGACGACTGTGCAGCGACGACTGTGCAGCGACGACTGTGCAGCGACCCTCGGCATTGGAAACCGACGCACAACAGTATGTGACGAACCGGGCTTTCAACCAACTCCTATGTAAACACATCCATGATTGAGACATCTTTCAAGATGACGCGCTGAGACCAGATCCCAGCAGAGATACAACAGGATATCCCTCCATGGTTGTTGTGGTTTCTTGTTATGGCAGTGATCTATGAACTGTAGTTCACTAAAAATGTATCAATAAAAATGAAATGTAATTTTCCAAACCCTGGTTAGAATGACACAGCTAAATGCCAAACATTAGTCATGCTCTGTTTATACATGTAGCTGAAGTCCTTTTTATTAGTCATTGCTTTGTGATAAAATACGACCGAATAGGACAGCGAGTCAGGTTGTTGTTTGCTCTGTGTGCGTGTGCGTGCGTGCGTGCGTGCGTGCGTGTGTGTGTGTAAATCGTGCATTGTCTGCTTGCGGTCAGAGACCAAAACAAGGCAGTCTAATCTCGGCAGACAAAACACAGAGAGATCCTGACTACAAATTAGCACCACACACACAGAGACACACACACACACACACACACA
Source organism: Sebastes umbrosus (assembly GCF_015220745.1). Classification (NCBI taxonomy): domain Eukaryota; kingdom Metazoa; phylum Chordata; class Actinopteri; order Perciformes; family Sebastidae; genus Sebastes; species Sebastes umbrosus. Next base: position 7,776,484 of record NC_051279.1, read on the forward strand.
CACAATCACACAGATGCACGCACGACACACATCCCTGCGGCTGTAGAGCCGGGCAAGTGAGCCAGCCGTGACAGCGTGTGGCTGGTTTTCACCTTGTGGGTCTTCTCATTTCTCTATTTTGTGCGTCCTCGTCTCCTCCGTCCTCCTGCTTATGACTCGCAAATCGGTCTCAGCGCGTTATACGTTATACATCCATGATCGTATGATATCTTACCAAAAGTTATTCCTTATTTTTTGTACATTTTCCTATGAAAGTCCCGCAAAATGTGTCAATTTCTGCTCGTTACATGCATACAGACTTTTCAAAACAAAGTTCCGTCTAGAAACAACTTTGCTAGGTTTAGGCAACAATGTGATGCTTTTACAGACGTTATGTGATAAATAAATCAACGTTGAATTCTGGTTTCACACGGGATACAAACAGCGGTCTCCTGGGCGAAAGTCTGATGTTTTTGGACCCTCCCGTCCACCCCGACCTCCTCCCTAAGCAGCGTTTGTCACTCTTTATACTTCCTGGTTCACGATTATATGGATTACACACAAATTGATTTTGTGGGATATACACAAATTACAGTGCATTACTTTTCATAGCTATAGCTACAAATGATGTATGAGGCCAGCCAGCTTAGATGGCCCATAATGCATTGCTGCTGCTGCTGCAAAGACATCATGGCTGTCCATAACTTTCTTATTCTGAATTAAGAGAAGCTGCTTAAAATAAAGAAAAAGGAGAAAGAGAAGAAGATATATTTCCCAGAATGGTGCACACACAGACTGAAACACATACGTATTCCCTATGCTCACCTACACACAACCTGTACACACACATGGTGTCCCTACGGTCCAACATTGAACCACACACTTGATGCAGTCCAGACCAGAGAGACTTGAGAAGCCAACACACACACACACATACACAGAGAGAGAGCCAGGTCTGAGGTGATGGTTTTGGTTGTGGTCCCAGTGAAAACGACACTAATTTGGAGCTAAGGAGCGTTGGCAAGCCGAGTCAGAATTCCATATACTTACAACTGAAGGAGCCGAAAGCTAATCGTAAGCTAACAATGCTAATGTAAAGTAAATGAGGTCAATGCTAATGCTATTGTGATGCTAACACACTGACAACATAGCTTGCAGTTCACCTTCTCTTAGATCGCTAATCTGATCAAACACACTGGCGGCTTTGTAATGTGAAGTCCACACACACTTACTTAAACATACATGCACACACACACAACGCACACTTTCATAATCATGAACACACACACATGCACACATACGCACACACACACTGCTCTCAAACTCCAAAAAACACACTAAATAAATTGTACCCACAAACACACCCTTGGCAGCAGTGTGTGTGTGTGTGTGTGTATGTTGGAGTGTGTGTATGTGTTGCCCCCGCCATGCCTGTTTGCTTTACTCTCAATGGTCTCCTTTGAAGGACAGAGGGGAGGAAAAGAGAGAGAGAAAGAGAGGTGGGTGAAGGAGGGAGAGAAAGAGGGAAAAAAATGAGGAGAACTCTGGGAATTCACTGCAACAAGATAAATATCCTCGGCTTGGCGTCGTGAGGCCGCCGCACTCTCTCTCTTTGATACACACACACACATACACACACACACGCGCTGATTACAGAGTAAATATGTGTAATCGCATAAATCGGCCATTGTTTGTGAGGCGGAAGCAACAAACGCACACGCACAACGTGCAGAGACAGACGTGTTGATTTTGGAGAAAGTGAACTGGTGGTGGTGATCAGTCATGCAGGCCAGAGTCATACACACACACACACACATAATTAACTTAATTTATATAAACAAAATAAAAACGTCAATGATTCAAATCATCAGTTTAGGAGCCCCCGATTCTAATCTCATGTCGTCAGACTTTTTATTTGCCTCATCAACGTACACGCGAAAAACACAGATTCAATTTTACAAACCTAATCTCGTCTTGAAATTACATTACCAGACCGCAGGGTTGGGTTACGATAACTGGTTCAATTTTGGATCTGGTTCCAGGCTGAAAAAAATAATCTGATATCAAACCTTTCATCTCTTCTGACTCTTTTTTTATTAGCAAAAAGCAATGCAGGAAACCTTTCTTCAGTGAAAGTGGCGCTGACCGCCACATGAAGCAACCTCCGCGTCTGAAAAGTGAAGCCAATGTGGAAGTACCTTAAACTTGCATTCTTTCTAATAGCCAGCAGGGGGCGACTTCTCTGGTTGCAAACATAACATTGTATATCCGATTGTATAGAAGTCTGTAAGAAAATGACCCCCTCTTCTCACTTAGTTTATTACCTCAGTAAACATTGTAAACATGAGTTTATGGTCTCAATCGCTAGTTTCAAGTCTTCTTCAATACAGCATGATGTTCATTTAGTAAATTATGGTCCCATTTAGAGTCAAATAGACCATAAAGCAGGGTATGCTTAAGAGCGTGGCTACTTTGTGATTGACAGGTCGCTACCACGCCGTTGTCCGGTCTCTGTTTTCGCACTGTTTACAACTCAAACATTTTGGTCACCTAAAAATGTCTTATTCAGCGTTTGGTTGTACTTAGCTTCACCCTCTCATGTCACTTGTCACATCAAAATCGTAGTCCACAAACCAATGGGTGACGTCACGGTGACTATGTCCACCTCAGTCTATGTGATCAACATGACAGATAAAATACATTATCTGTAGCTAATTAATTTTGGCTGTCTTCTGGTAGATGTGCTCGTGCTGGCGGTGGTACTCAGACATACCTTTATGCATATCATAACAATTGATTTGAAAGAACTTTGGTTTGGTAAAATGCTATCAAATCTCAACCCTAGTAATGGAAATAGGGAGACGGGTGATGGAAAAATTGTACAAGTGTAGCAGGACTTGCTGCAGATTTATTGAAGACATTTGGCCTCTCAAAGTAACTGGACTTGATGAAGATTTTTCCCTAAAAGGCTGAGAGGAACTGAGGAAGCCTTTCGGAAAAACATCTTCCTCAAGTCAAGTTGCCTTTGACTTAGCACTTTTACATATCCTGTGACATGGCGGGCTGAGATCTACTGAAGAAAATGTATCAATAATAATAATAAGAAAACAAAGAAAAAAGTGCACACACAAAAAGCGGGAACCATTACCACATGACTAAAACTCAAAAGCGTGGACATGGAAAATTCTCATTCTACATTTGACTGTATCTGCTACTTAGAACGGAGACATAAACACACACATACAAACGTTTTCCAGCCTGGGCCCAAAATCCATTAGCTACAGATCTGTATATATTGTTCCACTGTATTACAGTTCGACAGACTGCCAACTTGTCCCATTGTGCATATGGTTTCCATACATGCAGACCACATGACGCGCCCCATACACAGCTATATTTACAGCTAATTAAATAATGGAATGACACGCACACACAGGGATCATTGTTGAAATGGTATTTCCTTAACGAACAGGAATTTATTCATCAAAAATCAGATGCACGTGGCACATTTCCTCCGTCATGTGGGCACAGTGTGTGTGTATAGTATATTGTATGCTGGTGTGTAATCTTATTATTTGGGGTGTGTCCTCCACAGACCTGCAGACAGAGTCCTGCTGGTTTAAACAAAGATTAGTCTGAACACAATACAACGCCACCGGACCGATAACCGTAACACAATGTACTTTGATTCAATGGTTTGAACTTAGTTAAATAATCTTTTTTAATGTCCACTCCAACTTATCCCTTTAATTTTTCCAACATTTATTCTTGTTGCAGCTTACTTTAGCAAACTTAGTTTTACTTTATATCAACATGATAATTTGCAACGTTACGTCTCCTTCACATCGAGTCACCCTAACCCTTTCTTAATCTAATAGTCTTCACTTCATCTATTAATTTACTTCACATTGGCTTTTTTATTTACTTTCTACTTTACATTAACACTTTAAACTTTAGCCTGCTGTTATAGTCACTTAAGTGTCTATTTTACATTACTTTAGATGTTAAGTATTTTGGGGCATTTAAAGCCTCCTGCCTACGCGGTGTTTGTTGCTCTTTATACTTCCAGGTTCACGATTACGTTGACTAAATACGAATTGATTTCGTGGGATATATACAAATTAAAGTGCATTACTTTTCATAGGTATAGCTACTAAAGGTGTGTGAGAACAGCCGGATGAATTCGGTTTGCAAAAAGGAAGTTGCCTTTGTGCTGCTGAGTTTTACATCCCTGTCGACTCTGAGAATTTCATCCACGCGGTAGGACGTAATGGACTTTTTGTATTTCTGTAGTGCTGCGTATAATTCGTACATATCAGCCTATTTGGTTTAGGCCTACAACATGACCCGTTATTATATTTCCAGGGAAACAGGAAATAGTTGCAGTTCATGGTTGCATTTTGTATTTCATTTACTACCTATGTTATTTTAACTTTTTTTTTTTAACAATACAGTCATCACTTTTATTTTGTTTTTACATGGAAAAGACTACTTTAATGTATTACCTCCAGTCACTACCACTAGTGCAGAGCACAGCAGATGGACATTTTCAATCACCACTTCACTGTGGTCTTTTGACTCATAACGTCATTGAAAGCATACACGTTTACAGTCTGTGGTCGACATGGCCGACAGCACGGAACTCCACACACTGTCTTGTGAACTGCAAAGTTGATTTCATTTACTCTACGGCCAAACAAAAGCTTCCCACGACCAAAGCAGAATGCAAACAGCAACCTGCTGCGGTTTTGTATGTTACAGTCAAAACTTCTGTGCCAGAAAGAGTTTGAAACGAAACGACAACAAAAGGTCAAAACTGGCCTTTGACACCAAGCAGAACAAAGTGGGATCCAGGTCTCACCCGTGATCTCTATCAGAGCGGTTCACGATGATGGTCGAGCCACAGGTTTCCAAGGTCAGGGGTGTAAAATCAGCCCTGGACTGTTGGCACTGAACTATCAGACTGTTTAATTAAAGCTGCAGGAAAAAAGCCTCCAGTCTATAATCTCTGCTTCTCTAATCTCCTCCCAGCATGACAGCTTTCCAACATGGATGATTTATTAAATCTCTGCTTGGTGCCCAGCAACAGGACACGATGAGAAATGATGTGGTAAGCATGGTGGGAAACTTTTTCTTAATATAGTCACTGGTTGGTCAAAACTCCAGTTTGAATATTTTGGCAGGAAAACTGATAACCGGAGCACAGCAGGACCACGCTGATGATCTCTCTTCAGAGTACTAAAGGAATTCTCATGAATTTATCATTTACCTTTAACTCACACTGTACCGTTGTTCCTTTAAAAGGGACTGCATGTCAGTTTTTACGCATATGAACGTTTTTTAATCATTTTATATTGCCAATCTGTGAACAGGTTGTAACCTAACCAATGAAATGAGACCATCTGCAACTTTCTGGGTTTCCTCCATCAGCCTGTAGGCTGCTTTTAATGAGAAGAATCTGGGCCGTTTTTTCCAGGAAAAATCCAAAGGATGTAACGTCATGCGTGCTTGCGAGTTCCTTTATTTTCAGCTCAGTGTGTAACCATAACTAACGTTCTGTTAGAAATGGAGTCCGCTAACGGCAACAAACGACCAGCCACCACCACAACTCAGACTCCAACACAAACTCCACGAACGCACAAAAATACAAAGTTATATCTAGTGAAGCCCGTCTTGAAAAACAGGAATGTGACTCTTGACTTGCAAAATTATCCTTAAAATTGACAAACATCATATGTGAAATCAGGTCCCGTGGGGTCCAACGGAAGGGGCAGGACTTCGCCTCTCTATATCAAGTGGATGTAGAAGTGTGGAAGTTGCAGTTTGTGCAGGAATGTGTCTTGTTCCCCTGCTGCTGAGTGGAGTGATGGAGGTTTACTTCGGAGTGAGTAACATTGTTGACTCCAGCCCTGCAGACCAAAACTACGGTGTCTCTGCTGTGCCTTCTGACCACGATCGGGATCAACATCGGCCGGGACTTCAATTCATGGAGGGGCCTTCGTTTGGTAAACTAACATTACTGCCAAGCATGTGAAATATATAGTGACATTATGGTTTTAACTGGCTAATGTTGCTAACGTTAATCAACGTATTGTCCTGTCAATCACGTTCAGTCTCTTGTCTGTCGCCTCACTGTTTTGACCGATGCTCGCTTGCATCTAGGTAGTGCAAGCACAAGCAACAGGACGCTTACTGTTGTTGACTTAAGGGCCACAGGTGTCACTGTTAACAAGCAATTTCTGATCCTTACAGAGTCCCTTTAATGTTTTACTTCCTCCTGATTTTCTACAGCCTTTCATTTCCTTTGCTCTTTACATTTAACAGTTCACTCAATGTTTACTCTGTTTCATTAATTCACCTCCTCTTCATCTCCATCCTGTTTTGAATTAGTTCCTTGTCCTTGTGCTGTGTCATCTGATTGTTTCCTCCTGTGCTTTATTTCTTTCACTGAGTAATCTGCCTTTTTTCCTTTTTTTTGTGAAGCTCTTTGTTTAAGTTTTTATTTTTTTTATACTGCTGCTTTATGTCATTGATTTCCTTTTAGTCTCTGATCTTCCTTTAAATCATTCATTCATATAGAGTATTCTTTTTCCCCCACTTCTGCTCTCTTTCCTTCCCCCCGGGAAACTTTCTCTGTCCTTTGTTTCCTTTCCCTTCTCTTTCGTCTGTCCTCTGTGGTGTGATGGAGAGCTCGGATCACTCTGTCATTTGCCGGGCAGACAGCAGACAGATGAAAGCAGATCAATAGGAAATAAAACAGACGATAAACGTCAGATTTGTTCTTTGATTCTTTCAGCTGTGGGATCAGAAGACAGGAAGGAAAGGAAAGGAAGGAGGAGGAGATCATTTACGACTCTCTCTCCCTCCATCTGCCCGATTCAAATCTTTCTTTACATATTACTTTTATCTCTACTGCTTTATCTACATTTATTTGGTGTTTCTCTACCTGGAAATGATCATTTCCATCTCTTTCATCTCTGTGAATCGCTTCTCCCTTTAATATCTCATTTTGCTTCACAATCTATTTGACAAGTTCTTCTTGTAATGCAAAGAGAAGTAGACAACTCTTTGTATTTCCATCTCCTCTCTGTTTGCAACAAAGTCATTTCCGTCTGTCCTGCGTCATAAACTACGGTAAAAACAGAGATGCATTGTTTCCATCGCTCTCTTCCATACTTTGTTTCTCTTTGCACTTGTCTTCTTTTCTGTTTGCATTTGTTTCTTTCCATCTCTTAATCTCTTTATATTCCCATCTGTCTCTCCCATGTTTCAGTTTCTCTCCTCTTTAATTCCCTCACTTCATCTCCTCATCTTTCCACATGTCTTTATATTTGGTATATCCAAAATTCTCATTCTTTGTATTTCTATGTCTTTGTTTCCCTTTCATCTGTCTATCTCTTCTATCTTTCTCTGAATTTCACCCTCCGATCCCCCTCCTCGACCGCCTCTTTCCCCTCCCACTCCGACCACATCCATATGTTAATAATAAAGTCTCCTCCAGCTCCACCACATCTATGAGGAAATCCTCTGGCAGGTCATCTATGTCTGTCTGATAAAGAACAGTACGCATGCTTCATCCTCACTCTTCTCTTCCTCCCTCTGTGATTGTTTTTATACGACTTTCATACTACGGCTTATGTCGGGTCCAGAAATCTGGACTGACCCTACTGGAACCGATGTGGATTGTGTGTTATCCCGCCCGCAACCGCTGCGGCATTTAATGAGCCCCAACCTGATTAAAATCTGGGGAAGATAAATAAAATGATCAAGCCCGAGGGAATTGAGAGAAATTAGATCCAGACTCGGCTCAAACCCGCCTGGTGTTCAGGGCGGGGCTGATTCGGTTTGGGCTGACAACCAGAGCTCTATCACAGAACAGTTATCTGATCCAACTGATATGACAAGGTTTAACACAGCTAAATCTGAAACAGTTTAACTTTAAACAGATTTTTTAATGACCTAACGCTACCTGGAACTGAATGGATGACCAGTTCAAATCCAAAATAATGAAATAGGGCTTTCAACACCGGCTGATTTCTGTTTGCTCATCACAAGAAGTTGTAAAGCAGAGAGAGAGATTAAAAGAAAAATGGGTGCACCAGGAAACTAAAAGACAAATAAATGAAATGCTGTCACATTTGCAGATGTGTTCCAATAACCTCGTGGTTATAAGTTATTCCTCATTTTTTGTGCATTTTCCTACTGAATGTCCAGCAACACATGTCAGTTTCCGCATGTTACATGCATACAGTCTTTTCAAAATCAACTTCTGTCTTCACAGAAACAATTTGCTCAGTTTAGGCAACAAAACTTTGGTTTAGGAGAAGATTGTGGTTTGGGTTAAAATAGCTACAGAAGTGGCGTTACTTAAGTACCGAAGATACGTGACAAATAAATCAACGTTGACTTGTGGTTTCACACGGGACACGAACCATGGCCTCCTGGGTGAAGTCTGGTGTTTTTTGACCAACCCATCCACTCCGAACTCCTCCCTACACAACCTTTATTGCTCTTTATACTTCCTGGCTCACGATTACCACGATTACACATTGATTTCATGGGATGTATACAAAATAAAGTGCATTACTTTTCGTAGGTATAACTACGAGACTACGAAGCCAGCCTGCTACAGCCAACACCTGGCAACAGCCTCAGGAGGCTCTGTACACAGGTAGAGTTGGCGTTGCTGTGGCTCCTCATCAGGGGATAAAAAGACAAAATCCCTCACCCAGGAGACAGACCCCCCCATCACACACAGAACATTGAGTGTCAGTCAGCTGAATGAAAGACAGCCATTCAGTGATAAGACAGACAGTCACATAAACAGACTGCCTGAGGGAAAACAAACCAGACCACCGTCACCCCTCTGTGCTCCATTCAGCCTCGAGAGGGGTCTCGTTTTGTGTGTGTGTGTGTGTGTGTGTGTGTGTGTGTGTGTGTGTGTGTGTGTGTGTGTGTGTGTGTGTGTGCGCGTGTGTGTGTGTGTGTGTGTGTGTGTGTGTGTGAGAGAAAGCACTGATGGGTGTAAATGTGTGTGTACCTGGGGTGAAACATCTCCTGGAGGAAGTCAGAAAATGATTGAGAAAGAGAGAGGGAGAGAGAGAGAGAGAGAGGAAGTTTCTCGGCTCCCGTCGGTCCTTTAATCTGATACACAAACACACAGGGCACCTAAGAGGCTGCCATTCACACCAGACACACACACTCTCACACTCTCTCTCTACATGAACACACACTTGTTAATGTGAAAACACAACACTGGTCAACTGTGACAAGAGTACAGGCGCAGACACAAGCAGGCTGGTCATGGACTGGTAGTTTTAGGGTAGTTTCAATACCAATGCCAATACGATTCCTGAGTGTAGGTACCAAAACCAAAATAATACTTTTTTTGATACCGTACTTTGGGGATTATAGAAATGTTTCACTCTTCTCTATTTAACAAAATAAGCTGAACTTGATTTTGTCCTAACATAAAGCAATTTTACAAGAACTGTCTTAAAGTGTAATTGCATTGCTCAACCTGCAGCACGTTCCTCCAGTCACTGGACCGCCGTGACCAGAGAGATCACCGCCACTGCTCTGTCTGCAATCAGCGTCTCCGATCCTCCATCTGTGTGTGCGAGAGATATACCTCAAAGTCAAGTTTGCGGGCCCTCTCCCCCTAAATGGCGGTGTTTTGAGGCCGATGTGTCCGCGCTTTATGCACCGCCCCACCATCAGTGCCCGGCTGCAGTGCTTCCGGAGACTACCTCTCAGCCCTTTCAGACAGAGCGATTGGATCTCAATCAGATCTCAATGTGGACACTGGAGACTCATATTAATACCAGGTGTAAATGTAATCAGGATAAAATAATCTCTATATACAATCTGGATACGAGATGCATTTTGCCGCCCGCTGTAAAGGGGATCTGTGTTTCAGTCATGTGTGGATGCAACCAGACTTTCTGTCATCTCTCTGATCACATGCCATCACAAGAGAAAAATGTGTTCTATTTATTAACTCTGCTGCCAAAGTTGTTCGCTATCTGGGTCTCTTCGCTTCTCTTCCTCCAGTCATCCTCGGATCAATTACGACTGTCCTCGGATAAGGTCTCTTTTGCTGAAAATATATTTTTGCATGGTAGGTTTGAGTCTTTTCTCTATGAGTCCGTTTTGGATTTGGTCCAAATGTTTTGGACCCGTAAAGACCTCTAGTGCTCAGGCAAATACAGGAAAAAACACATGCAGACATAATTTGATAAAATGCTTGCACTTATGCACATATAAAAACATACAGTATATGAGCACTGATGTCCACAAAGTGAACATGCATGCAGGCGAATGCCATCATAAACCTGTACCACATAATCTACTGCAATATGATTATACACATTAATAAACATACAGTCATGAATGTGAAAACACAGCCAAATGAAACATTAGTAGCCTACACATACATATATATATACATACTTGAAATGCACACTTCCTCATGCACTCTTAGATACACACACATAGACACAAGGAGTGAGAGGCCCGACTGTTAATGGCGGTGGTCCTGCGCTCCACAGTGGGATCTGTGTTTAGCCATGTTTAGAGCTCCATTTGGGGCCAGATAAATCAAGCTGCTGTCTACCAGAAGCCTCCATTAGGGGCCCTGCGAGGCCCCTGGACGGCCTGTCAGTCACCCCGTCAGTCAGCGGGCCGCCCTCTTCCAGCGTTTGAACTCATAATTACAGGGAGGCTCAGCTTGGCTCGGCCCGGCCCGGCTCCCGAGACCCCCCCCGCCACCTCCAAGACGTAGTAGCTTGCTAGCCCAGCGCTAATGCTAATACTAACAAACGACGGACGTTTCACCTCCAGAGGAAACAGTGCTGGGGAAAATATTTATGGAAACTGAAAAGCCTCCCTCCCTTTGTTATGCCCCCTCTGGCCTCTCTTCATCCATTTCCACAAAACTCCTTTTAGGGCTTTTAGTTTTTATTTCTTTGAGTGACAGTCCTGGGTTAGCGAGTTAGTTAGCCAAGGTACACTAGCGCCGGGCTAACCTCTGGCTGCCACAGATTAATCAAGCACCAGTTAGAGGGGAGAGTGTAAAACACAGGGGCCGCGATGACTGATGGCTTTTTAAGGAGTGACGGGGGAGGGAAGTGGAGGAGAAACACACCTCTGATCAGAACAGAAGACAGAAAAACTCTCAGAGTAGAGCTGCAAATTACCACCAATGACCAAACAAACTGGTGAATTTTGTCCATCCATAGCTGGTTTGTCTTCTCTACCGGCCACTGTGACACATAACAAACAATCATTCATGGGTCTCACTCGATTCTGAAACTCATCAATCATATTCGGCTGGTCAAACGGTTCAAACATCGGGTGTACTTTGGAATCCATCCACTGTGGTCGGCAGATGAAAAAAGTTCCCTGCGCTTACACGTACACACATATGAAGTCAGGCTCGCTAGCTCTCAGGAATTCATGAATAAAATATAGGCTCATAAAGGCAGCATGAACAATGGAAATATTATCCTCCGCTGCATAAATGCACAGCCGACCACAAAGTATTCTCCCAGGGAGCTCGTTCCTCTTATCTCTGACGGCTCGTCGGCGATGGCCGGCCGCTGCATGTGGAGACACACACCGCTAACGAGGGGGAAATCCCCCCCATCACCTAAGATTGATGCAGAAAATTTACCCAGCAGACATTCCTCCGGGCCGAAATGAAAGAGGTGCCTGGTTCACCAGCATTCCTGATTGGCCACACATTCCTTCGCCATTCTAACAACAGTGTGATTGCTGGCATGGAGCCGTGGCTTCATGAGGTGAACACCCACAAAATGTCAACTTTATAAAGAGACCTGTGAGGTTTCACCTGGAGAAGGTTTTTGACCGGGAACTCATCAGTTAAAATGCCTGATATTTATTGGAAAAAAGAGATTATGGTGGCAAGAAGAAGGAACAATGTCTTGTACCTTCCTACATCAAGACCACTGAAGTGTCTCTGAGCAAACATGCAACTAATAAAATGGGAAGCTAAAAGGTGCACTTGTTTGTAATTTAATGGTTTGTTCATCATCTCCTTGTCAAAAGAAAGAAAAAGGAAGCAAGTAAGAAACGGCCGACGGCCAGGCTGCTATTTATCTTTCGGAGGCTGCAGCACGTTTAGTTTTAAAGCTAGAGTGAAGATACAATATTTTTTATGCTAAATGCAGTACCTGTGAGGGTTTCTGGACAATATTTGTCATTGTTTTGTGTTGTTAATTGATTTCCAATAATAAATATATACATACATTTGCATAAAGCAAGCATATTTACCCACTACCATGTTGATAAGAGTATGTGTGAATGTGTGATTAATTTAAGATGAATCACTATTAACTATAAATCACGATTAAAAATGTTCGATTGACAGCCCTAAAAAAATAGAGAACAAAAAGTCTTGAACTGAAAAAAAAAAAGAAATAAGGAAATGCACTTAAAAAGAATGAAATATGATGACAAATAAAAAGGTTGGAGGGGAAGAAAACTGTCTGGGAAAGCCAGAAACCGTAACCGAAAGAGTGATAAAAATCAAGAGAAGGAAATCCACCCTGACAGATGAAACTAGAAAAAAAAGGCTCAGTAAATCGTCAAATTAAAAGCATATTTGATTTTAGGCTTATCCAACTCCCCTGTCAACCTTCTAATAGAAATGAGGATGTGATGTATCCTTAAGAAATCCGTCCTGTTACAGAAGGCAAACTGCTGAGCTGGCCCCGGCCTCAGCAGCATGACTCCTAATACTGACATGAATTATTAATTTGACGCATTCATCACTCTTCCGACCAGCCGTCGATAGCCTCCATTATGGTGGGTGTGTATACATTACAGAGTGTATAGTGTGTCAGAAGCTTCCCGCATACAAGCCACTGGATGGCGGGAAGAGAGGAAGATGGAGAGAGAGAGAGACGGAGAGGAAGAACAGGTGATGGACAGGAGTGACAGCAGAAAGCATTAGCTTGAGGAGGCAGAGTCGTGATATCAGAGCTGGATATCAGACAGAGTGAAAGAGCTGGAGTAGCGTGAGACAGCGGCAGTTTGACAGGTAATTCAAACTGCACATCGGGAGTCAAGAAAGTTTGAAGAGGTTACAAAAAGTTTTACAGTGATGTATTATGTGCAGATGACTTCAAGTATTAGGGTTATGATTCATTGTGCATCATGGCCTCAAAAGTTGCTCTGTGCATTCATCATCAGCCGCACGTCACTCTTAAGTGTCCATTTCTCTGCTGTCGCTTTTTTGGCATCCGCTTTCCAGCAGGCTGTTATTTGGTTAAACCCGCCCTCTTGAGATTGACAACCAATCAAAAATGGCAAATAAAAACCTGTAACTGTGACATTAGTGAAAGTAAACTTCAACATAAACATGCATTCTTTCTAACAGCCAGCAGGGGGCGAATCCTCTGGTTGCAAAAAGAAGTCTGGTTGTATAGAAGTCTATGAGGAAATGACCCTACTTTTTACTTGATTTATTACCTCAGTAAACATTGTAAACATGAGTTTATGGTCTCAATCACTAGTTTCAAGTCTTTTTCAGTACAGCATGATGTTCGTTTAGTAAATTATTATTATTATTTAGAGTCAAATAGAGCATAAAGCAAGACCTTGATCACTATAAGCGGTTTCCACTGTATAATCAGACTTCTTCTCTTTAAAATTAAAACTCTGGTATTAAACTGTCGGCGAAAACAGTAACAGTAAAGCTTGATTTATGCAAGGCCAAAGCGACATCACACCATCAGACACGACCCTCCGCGGGGGCCCCCTGCGGCGCGTTTTCGCCTGTCCGTGCACATCTTATGTTTTCTAACTACGTGGACACGGGTGGGCGGAAACCATGCTGTGAACATGAGTTCTCCACACACTGCCCCCTAAAGTTCGGAAGGAGGAGGAGAAACCATCACGGAGTACAAAGATCCAAACATTTCCTCATCACGATTCCGCGTCAGCTCATGTCCTTGCAGAAAGCATAACTAAGGCTTAAGTCATCAGTGGTTTAACTAAAGAGATTGAGTTTCACAATGTATTCAAATTACCTTTTGATTGTTGATTTTTTTTATCTCTGTCTTGTGTGCCTAAGACAACATTGCTGATAAAGTATGATTGCTGTAAGTGCTGCTGATTAAGCTGTTAAGGCGGTAGACATTAAACAGAGTGAGGACATCAACATTTAAGGCAGACAAGTTAAGAACTGGCTCCCTGATAGCTTGTAGCCAACCTGAGGCGAACATTGTTTATTTGGGTTAGAATGGCATTAAGAACTTCAACACGCTCATTAACTTCCTCTCATTGAACTCGGTGGAAGTTACTAATGTACTGTTAGAGCAGCGTGCTGGACAGAGAGAGTGGCTCTGATCACAGAGAGCCAAACAGTGACGTACTGACAGCTTTAACAGCTAATGAAGAGATGATGTCACACAGTCTCGCTACGCTAACGAGAAGCTAATGGACGGTGGAGCTGATGGCCGCCAAGTTGGCCTCTAGAGTAAACAGCAGGGGCAAGGAACCATCACTTTGCTTCTCACATACACACACTGCCACAGAGACACTCAATGCAGTTCCACCCTCCCATACGTCAAACTCAAACAAAGGGCGAGACAAAAGCTAAACGGCTGCTTTGTTTCAAAATCAGCTTTACGCTGACCTCAACCACAGCACATACACACAGACACACACAGAGTGTCTACACATTAGCGTGCAGGTACAAGTGTGTCCGTAACAGGTTGTGTCTGTTTAAACTAATGTGACTTTGTGCATGTGTGTGTGTGTGTGTGCGTCCAAATGGGTGTGAGTTCACAGTTAATCACCTCAAGAGAGGAAGTCCATAAATCAGCAGAGTATTACTCTCACACTGTAAATCTACACTAACACGTCATCGTCATGTGTGTGTTTGTGTGAGTTAATGAAAGACAGCATAAGAAAGTGGAGGAGTGAGACTTACTATCTAAGGTAAAATTGACCTCCTAAGAGGAAATAAAATCCCCACGTTTAGGTCGCAGTGGCAGCGGCCTGAGTAAGGTTGTCTAGCCCTGTTAAGAGTTTCTTCTCCCCAGTAATGTCCTCCAGCGTCCCCTGGGGGGTTTCTGAGTTGTTATCAGGCCAGATGGGATATCTACCCTCCTGCATGTTCTGAGTTTGCCCTTGGGTCTCCTCTCAGGCCCGGTTCAGACCTGGCATTAACATGCGTCTTGGGTGATCCGATCGCAAGTGGACGGCTCTAAGTACGTCAGTTCACACCTGGCATTAGAATGCGTCTCCAGTGACCACTTGTGCTCGGATCTGACCTCCCCATTCTATATGCAAATAAACACGTACATCATTTCTGTTTGCAAACCTTTCTCGATGTGTAATGCACACATCAGTTGAGTAGGCGGTCCTTAATGTGGCCCAGGATGCATTCGCGTTCACACTGCTAAAAGAATGTAGCCATATGTTGCCCAGACCACCTCTGAAAGTGGTCTATTGGATTTCAATGCATCCTCAACGCATCTTGGATGCATTCACACCTGTACTTAGAGCTGTCCACTTGTGATCTGATCACCCAGGACGCATGTTAATGCCAGGTCTGTAACAGGGCCTCAGAACCGTTGAATTAGACCATGAACCACTTCAACTGGCTCCTCCCCACAAAAGCGTTCTACTTCCAGAAACCACTCGGGGTCACATTGGTCAAGCTGTTCCTTCCAATCACCTACATATCCAGGTCTCTCCTTCATTACCCATGTGAGCACCCCAGTCTTCTAGCAGAACTATGTGTGTGTGTGTGTGTGTGTGTGTGTGTGTGTTTGTATCTGACCTGGCTGTAAGTGGCGTCCAGCAGTGTGTCCAGGTTCTGCAGGGGTGCTGGGGTTTTATCTTTGAATCGAGTCAGCAGGCGGCGCTGGATGGCTCTGAATTGGACGGCCCGCTCTGACAGCAGATCCTGGTACTGCTGAGCACTGACACGCAGCTAACACACACACACACACACACACACACAGACAGGGAGACAAAAAAAATTAATTTACTTGGAAATGCTTCTTTAGGTCCCTCTGAAGGTCAACTGAGGCCTCAGCCTTGGTGTATACCTTGAAGTGGTGGTCTACAGACAGGAAGTACTCCTGCAGAGGGAGCGGTCCACTGAAGCTCTTCTTGAAGTCTTTGACTCCCAGTTTGGAGAAATGCTGGTCGAATCTCTGGACCAACTCCTTCACCACCATCCACATGTCCTCAAAACAGTCGCTCTGAATACGGTAACGCTCTGGCAAACAGACACATAGGAACACTTACACAGAGGCTGGGTAAGGTAACGTGACAATAATATGTAATAATACTGTGTATTGATGTGATTTGAGAAGTAAAGAAAGAAATAAAATAAATGATCGTATAGATATACGTTTACACTACAAAAAATATGTGGTCAAATGCGTCCCAGACCACCTCGGCAGGTGGTTTGAGTGGATCACAATGCGTCACTTGTATTTAGCGCTGTCCACTTGCGATACGATCGCCAAAGTCGCATTTTAAAACCGAGTGTAAACAGGGTCAATGGAGGTAAACCAGTGTCTTATGGGAATCCTGTTCAGCATGTAGTGTTGTTGTCAGACTCACGGGAGGTCTTGGAGGCCAGCACGGTAACCTTGGCTCCTGACAGGAACTGGAAAGCCAAACTATTCCCGTCCTTATCTTCTGATTTGGCTGAAAATTCTGCAGAGAGAGAGAGAAAGACAGACAGCAGTGTGATGAGACAGATAGGACAGCCTATCACGATGCAAGACGCCAACAAAGGTGAACGAGATACAGTCACACTGTTCACAAAGACACACAATGTAAGCAGGCATGAGCTTACACAAATCCCTTTTTACACAAAAAGCACGCAGTCAGTATGAACACTGAGCGTGTTTAGACGTCAGAGCTGCTGATTGTAGCCGATTGTCAGATAACTGGGAAACAGAACAGAGATTCTCAGGACTGAGACATACACACACACACACACACACACAGAGAATCACAAATAAATAAACACGCATAAACACACTTGTATAAATACACAACCACACACACAGATACATAACGGTTGATTACTCATATAAATGTATACACACGCACAGCTACATTTCTCTCATTCCCTCTCCAAGCTTTGCGTTCAAGTCATTTAGCTTCATGTAACGCCCTCCGGTGGCCGCTTCATTGGTCCTCAGCTCTAAACCAACATTAGTTGTGCGACCAGATGAACTGAACAGATGTGTATTATTTACTGGTGTGAAAAAACAGATTGCCACCCATAATCTGTGATTAATCTACAATGCTTAAAAACATACGTTTTGGTGCAAAACATTTTCCACACCAGGATTTGAACCTGTGCCACCTGGGTGAAAAATCACAGTCGAAACTACACGTCACACGACACGCTTGGGCCCAGAGCGATTACTTCCCCATACGAAATCATTATAAAAGATACAGCTGTGAAGCAATGGAGCAAATTCTTGTCTATGGCTGCATGTCAATTCTAAAGGTTTGATGAAATAAAAGAATTGTCTTTCCTGTCCCACTATCTAAAATATGGGGAAATTAAAGTGTAAGTGTAAAGTGTAGGAAGAATGTGAATTGAGACGCAGCAAAAGACTTATCTTGTACATGTAGACAAAAACTTCAATAAACTGTAGTCAGAGATTTGGGGGTAATCCAGTTAAGCCCTCCAATCACTTGAAACCTGCAGGTCAACCTTCATCAACATGCTGGCCAGCACCAGCAGCAATAAAATAGATTATTCTTGGATCACAAAAATATTGCCAACTTCACACAGATGTCTCCACCGCCAAAGTCTCAAACAAAACAATATGTTTGATTTATAGAAAATGTATAATTCAAATGCAGAGCCTTGATTATTTTGGAAACTGAGAACAGCATCAGTACGTGTAAGTGTACGATATGTGTGTGTTTTACCTGGGAAGATTTCGTTGAGGTCGACTGGTGACTGGTTGGTGTCCACAGTGATCTTAAACTTGGTGGTTTTGGCTGGAGAGGAAGGAACACACACCAACGCCAGAGGAAGACTGAACCTGGTCTGGAGAACCCTGGGAACTCCTGAGAAAAAGAAAATATATCAAAAACGTATTCAAAAAATATTTTCATTTCTTTTTCTTCTTTTTATGTTGCATTTCCCTCATGTTCTCCACAATTTAGAGCTTTCCAATGCCTGCAGATGGTATCGACTTTGTTAAGGTAAATAATTGTTTGCAAACGAATTGTCTCTTCATTACTTTTAATTATTTTGGTCAACACAAGTTGCAAAATGTATCTAATTTTGTCCATCCGAATAGCCCCTATTGATACCACAAATGCTACAACGACTACTAACAATAATAATAATAAATTATTTCTGCATTATTTTATACTATTCTCCAACCTCCCTCCTCCTTTAGCTAATTTCCTGATTAACAGCCTTAAATTCAAAGCCCACTTCCCCTTCAAGTGGCATCCATCTCCGCAAAACTCCCCTAAAGCGAATCGAACAAGGTCGCCGCATCGCTTTTTAGGCTTTCTCTCCAAACAGCAGTCAGGTGAACATTTGTTAACACAGTCAACACTGCAGATATTCACATTACATGAGTATCTGAGAGCTACGAGGTCGAGAGACTCAACATCAACACCAGGTTTGGAGGGGGTGTTTGTCGAAGAGCCGAAAAGGAAGTTTTGTGAAAAGTGGGGGGAAATTTTGAGAGGAAGAAAAAAAAAAACTATGAGGAGGAGAGTTAAGGCCAACTATAACTATGTCCTGAGCTTAAGCAGTGCTGAGCTTGGCAGAAATCTACACTTAGCTAGAATAACAGAGCGAGGGAAAGGGGTGATGGAGGAAAACAGTTGTTAAGAAGAGATGGAGCGAGGGAACCAGGGGAGAGGAGGTGAACTAACGACAGGAGAGGGAGGAAAACGAGTGGAAATAAACCAGCGTGAGAGACGGACTGGAAGAGAAATAATATGTGAAACGACAGCCGTGGTGGGAGGGAGGACGGTTTAATTATGGAATGTTCCAGGTTATTACAGATAGTAATAATTACCTGCAACTACTGTGCACCTTTTCATTCCAGACATGCAATTATTACGTGATTATGTGAATAATTCAATTTGGTTTGAATACATGAACGGAGGCAGAGAGAGAAGAAGGGAAGACGTGAAGCCAAGGAAAACATAGAAAACAGAGGAAAGGCAAAGAAAGAGAGAAAATGGAGGGAGTTTTAGAGGAGAAGGAGGGGCACTGTGGTCCACTTCCTTCTCTCCTCTCTCTCTTAATTTCTCATTGACCCTTCATCATGGGTGACTGAGAAGTTCAGCAACAAATCACATCCAACAAACACAACAGAGAGGGTTAAATTCACATGTTGTCAAAGTGAATATGTAGTTAACTTACTCAATGTAAAAATTAGAAGTGCAAACCTCTTTCTAAATAATAACAATTCTCCATAATGGAAAACGCAATTAGTGATAATGACCCTTAATTGTCGCCTGTACATATTATGGCTGCACAATTAATCAAATATTAATTGTGATTTTGGCTTCCCACAATTAAATGGACATACTCGACTGCGGTATTGACGTTTAAAATGTGTCTTCGCTCATAGAAAACTCTACTGCATATCAAATCAAGCGCTAACAGCCAGCCACCAGGGGGTGATCCAGATGTTTTGGCTTCACTTTTGGTGAGCTGTCATGCCGCTGCGCTACAGCGGCAGCCTGTGAAAAACTTTCCTGAATATTGCAGCTGCTGTCCAGAGTAGCAGAATACTATACAGTAAAACGGAAATGTTCTGAATTCAGGTGAAGAAGAATCTTATTTTAAGTGTTATTAAGATTAAGATAAGATTCATTAATTAGCAGGGATGTAGCTTATCTCAAACGCAGCAAAAGCAATGCTGTTTATTTAATTTTGGATAAAAAGTTTTGGTACAATTTTATTTTGTTTCTAAGAAATACACTGTTAATAAGGAGCAGTCTTATTTTGATGCAAAGTTTTATACATTAGCAGGAATGTACAGTAGCCCAACATGGAAGTAAAAGCAGTGCTCTGTTTATTTAAATGTTATAGTGCACGGAGCCCTACATCATATCACACATACTTTACATATCTGATGACCATCTTTCAAGCTGCACCACCGTGTTTTAGAGTAACTAACGCAACATGATGTACACATTGTGTTGTACTGCCTGACGCCAGTCTCTCCGAGTTGAATTTCAGAACACACTGAAATGAATAAAACCTCTGGCTGTCTGAAAGGAAGGAAAACTCATTTCATTCTTTTAAAAGACTGTGGTTTGCTTTGGAAAATGGTCAATACTAAGGTAGTGAATGGATAAAAAGGCAGAAACAGGCACAGTATTCTGTAGATTCATATTTACCCATGTGCTGATGGGAAATACAAACAAGCAGAGTAAAAGACACTGAAAGTGAAACTTCACCATCTCAACCCTTCCTGTGAAGTAAAATGCACCCGATTCGACTGTATTCAGGCCATTAGATGTGAGTCTGCATCCTGTGTAAAACCAGCAACGTGTAGCTATCTTTGTGTTCGTAGATATTTTAAGCCGAAACACTGTGTTTTTCCCTAAACTTAACTGGTTTTTTTTTACCTAAACCTAAAGAAGTTGTAGTTTTGCTGCCTAAACCTAAAGAAGCTTTTTTGTTAAAACGTGTTCGTCAAAACCTGATGTTTCCTTCAGTTTTACAACGTGTTAGAACGTGTTACTTTTAAGTTTTACTTTCACTTTTACAATGTAGTAGGTGTAGTAGGCCCCTATTGACCCACATCGATGGGGCTTATAGCGACTGATAACGCCAATTTAATAGCCTGACAACAGTCTATTATGACATGTATTTCAACAATGTAACTTTGCAAGGAATATGGGTAATGAAGTTTGAAAAAGGGATGTTTTCTGTACAAACTGGTGGTCCACTTGTTACCGGTATGTTGAATCAGGCTACTGTGACGATTTTAACATTAAATCTAGAAACTCTATTCCTCTTGTGTTGATGATGGGTGGGGAAGAGAGAGAGAGAGAGAGAGAGAGAGAGAGAGAGAGAGAGAGAGAGAGAGAGAGAGCGGGGGAGGAAATATAAGCAGCGTTATAAAAAGTCAGAGACACTGGGAGGGGAGAGAAAACACAGAGAAAATAGAGATGGACATAAACAAGATTAAAACAGATGACAAGATAACAGAGAGAGAGGAGAGATGGAAGAAGGGATAGAAAGACAAAGGGGTGAAATGGAGGAAGGGAGTGAAGGTCATGAAAGGCTGGAAAAGGCTATGGGAAACATTTTTCCATCTTAAACTCAGCATCGACATTTACAACCAGTGTGTGTGTGTGTGTGTTACTACAATTTCACAAAGCAAACTTGAAAAGCATCATTCCCAACACATCTGTGAGACTGTTTAGGGCTTCCAGACATCTGTATTATGTTGAATATATAATTACAGTAACAAATGTGAGTCATAAGTCAACCTGTTCGCTCTGTATCAGCAAACACAAAACCCCTGCTGTTTCCCCCAAACCTGATATGAGCCCACAAACCACATCTGCCTGAAATATTTATCCCCCTTTGATTTTAAGTTCATTCACATTCAATTTTTTCTTTGCTGTATTGTATTACTAATAGTAGTTAAAACTGACCCTGAAGGAGAACTGAGCATTTTATCAAGACAAGGCAAAAGGCAGCAAGTAATTACAGCAACTTACTAAACTGAAATTGAGAACAACAGCTTCACGTTTCTATTCCTTAACGGAGCTGAGTGACTGAGCAGGTGAATAAACACAATTTGAGAAAGTCTAGATTTTAAAACCAATTGGGCAAGTTCTGATCTGAATTGATGAAAACAAGGTATTTAAGAAAATGCACTTTCAATAAGAAACCTATTGAGGGTGAATTAAATACAACTCAAAGTAATGGTGTTTAAATTTGGACTTGTGGTCTCTTGCTAGAGGTATATTGTTTTATTGTGGCGATTTGCAGAATGAACAATTGATAATTTTTTTGCCCTGTAAGTTTGTAATTATGAGCCTTTTCACACCTGAAAGTCTGAACTAAGATTCATGTTTTGTTGTTCTGTTTTGTCGTCATCACCTACGTCCTGTCGTTGCCGCCTACGTCCTGTCAACTTTGTCTACGTCCTGTCGTTGCCATCTACGTCCTGTCGTTGCCGCCTCAGTCCGGTCGTCGTCTTGTCATCATCGCCTACATCCAATCGTCATTGCCTACGTACTGACGTCGTCATCTACATGCTGTCGTCATTGCTTACATCTTGACATCGTCGCCTACATCCTGTCGTCACCAACTACATTCTAACGTCACAGGCTACATCCCGTTGTAACCAGCTATGTCATAGGCAACGTCCTGTCGTCATCGCCTGCATCCTATTGTCGTTGCCTACGCTCTGACGTCGCCGCCGAAGTCCTGTCATCAACGCCTACAACCTGCCGTCACAGCCCACGTTTTGCCGTCACCATCTACATCCTGTCATCGCCACCTACGTCCTGCCGTCATCACTTACGTCCTACCATCACTGCCTACGTCTCCTCCTCTCCCCATGTGCTACCGGGGCTCTTTTTTTTTTGTTGCGTTTTTTTCCGGTTCTGATGACAGCCTGCCAGAACTTCCTGTAATTGGTCCGAAAGTCCAAAACATCCAAATAAATGAAACAAACCAAACCAAGGTTCACTTTTCAGACAGCAAAACACTGTCCTGGTTGTAATGTTATTTCTCTCATCTGTGACTCATTTTATGTTGTCTGATCAGTGAACAGCAACAGGCTTCATGGACACACACTGTTACAATTTCCAACTGACTCAAATGTATTCTGTATCTGCTAAAGTCACTTCCTGAGTGACGTCACCTACACAGGAGCTGCCGAGTTTAAATGCTGGGATCTCAGCGTTGCCAGTGTTGCCATGGCACTAAATAAACTTTGCATCATTCGCCTGCGTCAAATGTCACCGTTTTAGTCGGGTTTGATGACATGAAGGATGACAAGACACAGTGGAAAGACAAAGAGCAGACTGTTGGTGTTTGAGGAGATGTTTCAAAGAGACTGAAGCCAGAGAGTGAGTAACTGACTAAACACCATTTCTCAGTTACAGTAAACTGAGGTTACATTGTTTGTCTTACAGATTCTTCACTTCACTCAAAGCGCTTGTCCTGAGCTTTAGTCCTTTGTAATATGCAGTTTTTAAGAGTCTAGCTATGACATGTGACCCCAGACCCAACCTCTGATAGCTGCTTGCACTACTGCTGATGTGGGAAATGGAGCTTTGTCAACTGTTAAACACACTTAAAATCACAATTGAGCACCGCTGCTGCTACTTGTCCAAGCTGCTGTACTTCCACAGTACTGCTGTCTCAGAGGACTCTGATTCCAATTATCTGGAATCTGTGTGTGTGCCTGCATGTGCATGTGTGCATGTGTGCATGTGTGCGTGTGTGTGTGTGAGGGGGAGATCGAGAGAGAGACCACAGAGTTTATTTGAGTAGAGGACCACTGTACAGGATCAGGTTCTTACCACAGCTGCAGTGATGTCAGCCGTCTGTGTGTATGATTTAGTGAGTACATGTGAAAGACCAAATATGTTCATTCTTTGTGTGTGTGTGTCTTTTTATCATTTCCTCTGTGATACACACAGTCATAGCACAGCCCAGTCTTCAACAAATCATGTTAATATGCAGCTATTCTGCATTAGTGATCTGCATTAAATGGCCCCATTGAGAGCCAGAAAGCCCAGGTGTGGATTTCTGGATAAATGTTATCCTTTGACGCACGTCTCTGTCTTACAGTATATACGTAATCTGACGTCTCTATTATTGTAATAATAACCAAGACCTCTTGCTAAACTTAAAGGGATAATTTGTAACCTTTTATGTGGTTGTCCAATCAGTGTTGATGGTAAATGTGGTCGATTCAAGCATTAAATTCCTCGGTGCCTGCTATATTGACAGAGAAAGCTGAGTTCGCAGCTTCAAAATCTGTTGTTCTTCCTGAATCCAACGCCATCATTTGACGTGACAGTGACGTAGATCAACGTATCCTCATACAATGGTTGGTATGATATCTTTGTGTGTTTTCCTACAAATGTCAAGCAACACGTGACACACGTGTCAATTTCTGCTCCAGTCTTTTCAAAATAAACTTCCGCCTTCAGAGGAAACTTGGTTAGGTTTAGGCAACAAAACTACTTAGCTAAGTTTAGGAAAAGATAGTGGTTTTGGGGGAAAATAAGAAGTGGCGTTACTTAAGTATGGAAGTTACGTGACAAATAAATCAACATTGACGTCTGATTTCACACAGGGTACGAACAGCGGTCACCTGGGCAAAAGTCTGTGTTTTTTTGACCCACTCAAAATCAAAACTTTCTTGTTCTCTTTGCTTGTATAGCAAACTGCAAAAATTGCATCCCAAAATATGAGAGCAGAGGATGTTATGGACGTGGATACATTTTACAGTGTTTTGGCTGACTCGGATATTCAGCCATATTTATTTGAGTACAGCTGAAGAAGTGCAGCGGAAAGAGGACGAGGCTGAGGCTGCATTAGCCGTGCAAGAGGATATGGCCGTTGGGGACCCTCCGGGCATCAGAAGCTTGCGCAAAATCAGGTATTGAGTTCGGCATTTTGGCCGTCACTTCTGGTTTTGCAACCAGAAGTGACATGAGAGGGTGGAGCTAAGTGCAACCGAATGCTGAATAAGACATTTTCAGTCGACCAAAGTGGTTATAATCAACTTTCATGAACTGAAAACAAAGTTTATAAGACGTAAACACGGACAACACCCAGACCGGACAACGCCGTGGTAGCGACCTGTAAATCATAAGGTAACCACGCTCTAAAGCATACCGTGCTTTATGGTCTATTTGACTCTAAATGGGACCATAATTTACTAAATGAACATCATGCTGTATTGAAGAAGACTTGAAACTAGCGCTTTGGCTTCACTTCTCAGAAGCAGAGGTTACCCACTGGATTTGACGCAACTCGTATACAGCTATCTGAAATACAATTATGTGAATCAACAGTCATAATAGCCTTGGGCTTCATGTTTAATAAACACCGGGTGCGTTGAAATGCGCACCATTAATAAGAAGTGTGGGAAGTGATGTGCTTCCTTAATGTACTTAAGTCCTTTCTTTTCCATCGTTCTGACTGACACACGGAGCAAAAACCTTCAATTTTGGCCGTTTACGTTTCCCCAAGAATGTATTTGGCTGATGCAAAATAGCTGCATATGAACATAATTTGCAGTTGAGAGTGGGAGAAAAAAAAGTACACTGCTGTACAAGTGTGTGCGTGTGTGTGTGTGTGTGTGTGTGTGTGTGTGTGTGTGTGTGTGTGCGTGTGTGTGTGTGTGTGTGTACTACTGCAGGGCCTCTAAGCCCACTATAGATTACAGGACATCCTATTCTGTATCAAAGCACACAAACTCAGACGGACTAAAACAAACACTGGCTGGCGACTCGGAACACTACTGCTGGAATACTTCTGTGTGTGTGTGTGTGTGTGTTTGTGTGTGTGTGTGTGTACGTGTGTTTCCGTACCACTGAATGTGTGTATGTGAAACAGATGATATTTCTGTGTAAACTGCAGTATAAAAGGATATAAATGGATATTTACTTATTCCATACAGTGAGGAAGTGTGTATGTGTGTACAAATGTGTGTGTATGTGTACAGAATCTTGCCAAGTATCACGTTACAGGAACATAAACAGTAGGCAGTGGTCTCTTCCTGTATATACAGTAGTGTGTGTGTGTGTGTGTGTGTGTGTGTGTTGGAATGCATACAGTGCAGTTTTGATTATATGTGCATTTCTGTATGTAAGAGAATATTGAAGTGTACGTCCTAAAATACAGCAAATATATGGATATGTGTACATCAGTAAATGTTTGTCTTTTTAATAAAGCGTGTGTGTATGTGTGTGTATGTGTTTCTACTTGCTCTATTCTATCCAGCACTACAAACCAAACACTTACCTTTGGGATTAAGCTCTGCAGAGAGGAAGAGGAGAAGAGTTAAAGGTTAAAAAAGAAAAATTCAGACACAGATCACAGAAGCAGAAGAAGAAAGAGGTATCACTCCAGTTATCTATTTTTATTCAGCGTAAACCAGTAACAAAGCAGCACTGGAAGAACTGGACTATACTGTTCAAAGAGGAGGGGATTCCCTGGGAAAACCTACGTTCTCCCTGCATATGGATATACACAAACTTATAAAACACTCTGGGTGTGCTTCGTTCGCCTTCCCACACTCTTGGAAAGTACCGTTGGAGGACAGCGCAGCCCTCCCGACTGAGCCAAACCGATCCTGAATATGATAAGACGTCCAAATCCAAAATTAAACAGCTGCTCGTCGAGGGGTTAGTATGAAAATTGGTCTGACAGAATCTGAAGAAAAAAATATGTCTGCTTATATAATGATCAGTATATCAAGAGTTTAACGGACTTACAAGATGATAAGTTACCTCAATTCTCAGTTATTATTGATATAATAAAAGTAGTCACGAATATAGACTGTATATAAGAAGTGGACGTCGGCCATTGGTTTGTGGACTGCCGTTTTGAAGCCTAGTGTTCGGCATTTTGGCCGACGCCATCTTGGTATTTGGTCGTTTGGTCGTCGCCAAAGACATTTTTAGGTGACCAAAAAGGTTATGATTAACTTTAATGAACTGAAAACACACTGTGAAAGGGTTAAAGTTGTACGACGAAAACCCAGACAACTCCCAGACCGGACAACGCCGTGGTGGCAACCTGTCAATCACAAGGTAGCCACGCCCTAAAGCGTACCCTGCTTTATGGTTTATTTGAGTCTAAATGGGACCATCATTTACTAAATGAACATCATCCTGTATTGAAGAAAATTTGAAACCAGCAAATTTGGGACCATAAACTCATGTTTATAATGTTTACTGAGGTAATAAATCCAATCGGAAGTTGGGTCATTTCCTCATAGACTTCTCAAGAATGCACTTCAGCATTGGCGTCACTTCGCAGACCCGGAGGTAGCCCACTGGTCATGCAACACTTTTTTCTACCACACCAGCTAATGGATCCAGTCTTTCAGCTTTCTCTGTCAATAGCACACACTGAGGATTTTATTGCTTCAAATGACTTCATTCACCATCAACACTGATTGGACATCTACATAAAAGGTTGCAAATTTCCCTTTAACCAAACCTCAACAACGCTGTGGTGTTGACACAATAACTAAGTTTCCAAAATCAATACAATATTTCAAAGTTTATTTCAAAAGAGTTAATACTTTGACAGTGAACATGCCTTAACTGTCCACTATAATCAGCCGTTGAAAAACTTTGTGTGCAAAACTACAATATGGGAGTATATCAGAAGGAGCTTCCAAATGCAATGGACAGTTTGGGTTAATAATTTTACCTTTCACTTTGATGTTAAAATAAAATGTCAATCCATCAAATTACACGTGCATAGATATATAATTTATAGGATTTAAATTATATTCGAATAATTTATAAAAACTGCATTGCAAGTTGGCTTTTAAAAATATATGCCTGTGAGTAATAACACATAAGATGTTTGAAATGTGCAACATAAATGTGTAAAAATACTGTTTTTTGTGTTAGCTCGTCCATGGAAAAATCCCATTATATGTAAGCATCAAGATAATCAACAATCAGGTTGCCAAATGTTTATAGTGCTCATGCTGCACTTGGACAATGTAATTGGAAATATTATATATCTCTGGAGGGTTTTTGTGTGTATGCATGCAGTTTTAATACTTTCATGTGGAAGGCACCAATTAAAATCCTCTTTTGTCTTGGAGGATTGTTACCGATCTGCCAAATGAGTAGCAATGTTTAGAAAGGGCAGAAAAGTAACACTGAACTATGAAAATAAGACTCAGGTTGCAAAATCTAATTTTTCTTTCGAAAGGGAGAGCATCTATTTATCTCTGCTCTTCACTGCCAGATTTTCCCAGCTGCTCTTGTGTTTAAACAGCCTGCCTCCTGCTTCTCTAACCTTTAGGCCGCAGCAATAGAAGTCTGGCAGATTACGCTCTGAATTGATTGGTCGGAGAGGATATCCTGGGAAGGTGAATGAGAAGCAGATGGCAGGTTGCAGGCCAATGAAAAGGCACTGAGGTGCTGAGTCAGAAGGTTCACATGTTATTAAACCCGATGAAAGTCACGCTTCCTTACCGCTGCGTCTCTTTCCTGCAATAACTTTGCCTCAATCTCTCTCTCTGTCAGGATTCTGTCTTTTATTAATCATCATTTCATGTCAAGTACATCGGATTTATTTAATTAAGAATACTGAGAACCTAACAAGACATTGTCTTCCATTAAATTGGTCAAATCCAAACACAGCATGACTAACTGCCTCATATACCTAATACACGTAATATCCGTGCTTATTTTACGCCATTTACGGTGTTATTTTAACCCAAACCACGATCTTTTCCTAAACCTAAGATGTTTTGTTTCCTAAACCTATCCAAGTAGTTTCCTGTGAAGACGGAAGTTTATTTTTATATTTTTAAGACTGGAGCGGAAACTGACACGTGCGTCACATGTTGCTGGACATTCGTAGGAAAACGCACAAAAAATGAGGATTAAGTTTTCATAAGATATCATACAAACCCTTGTATGAAGATATGTCGGATGAATACATGCTCAACACCACATTATCTCCAAATATGTTCGTATTTAGCAGTATTATCTAATCCTAAAACATACATTCTGTCATTACTTTGTCTTGACCTCTTCTCACCACTCTGCACCGCCAAAGAAAAGAAATAGAAGGGGAGAAAATGAGTAAAAAAAAAAAGAAAAAGGCTAGAACAACACAAAGAAGAAGGGAGAGAAAGAAAAAAGAAAAGAAAAGCGAGAAAGAACTAAAAGCATCGACGTTGAGTGAAAGCTCCAGTTAAACGTAAAGGACATGTCAAATGGAGCAAGAAGGCACTCACAGCACACACACACACACTTACGGTAGCCACTCCTGGTCTGTTGCCAGCCAGTGTTCAATCAGTCTTTCCTGTTCTAAAATCTCTTGTAACGGCTGAGAAATTAGACTGGCTGAAATGAGTGAAATTCTGGATCCATTAGCTAGTGTGGTAGGTAGAAAAAAAAGTGTTTCATGACTGCGAGCCTTTATTATATCAATAATAACTGAGACGGTGTTGTTTTGTATTATTAAATACAGAAACACCAAAGTGCTATAACACTATTAGATTCTTAGAAATAAAATATATCGTCTTTCAAAATACTCCTCTACGGCCCTTTTCTTAACTTATTGTTTAATGTTTCAAACCCCCGCATCCGTTGGCCTTCCTACTAGTACAGACCATAGGGTGGTGTACCTTCAAGTGTGTGACCTTCAAACAGATGTTACGGTTTTGAGTACCTGTGCCACTTTACTGAGGTGTCCATGAGCCAAAGCACTGAAGGCATTTGAGACTGTTCTGTAACTCCCTTTGGTATCATCCAATCTCCTCAACCCCAGTAAGGAATTTAATTTAAAGTTAGAGAAACTAGCAAGAGTACACTAGATTTAAGAAATTATCCAAGCGAATAACCAACCCCAGTGTTGCCAACTCTTTTCCAATGAAAGTAGCTAGCAGCACTAGCTCCAAAAGGCCCTAAATATAGCGAGAAAGTTTGTCTGTCATTTCAAGCCTCCCTCCAAAGCCACTTCCCCAAAAGTATCATTATAAACCTAAACATATCATAATTAAGGTGAACGGCGAACATGGCTATTGTTAGTACTCACAGCTGTCGAGCTAACATCTTAAAGAAGACTCCGGTGACACACAATGAGTGCATGGGCAGAGTGCAACCAGGCTGCTAGGCAGGCTTCATCAACAAACCAGATAACTTAAAAGGAATTTAAAATTAACTTAAGGACTTTGCAAGAAATATGAAATTGTGGATAAATATGGAATCAAAAACTCAAACTTCCACTGTAACTGAAGACTAAATAGCACATAGGGAGTACAAACTTCTGCCATTCAAGGCCGTACAAACATCAAAAGTTACTTAACGTGCATTTGCAGATGGATCATTAGAAAAAAAAAGCTAAAATGAAATCCTATTAAAAATCCAGCACCAAAAACAGATCCCTTGTTCCTTGGCCAGCGGCCTAACTCTCCACCAAATCCGTTACTAAATCTTTGTTATACAGTGCAAACAAACAAACAAATAGGGCTGAGAACATGATATGCTTGGCAGAGGTAACTAACAACACCAATAACTTGAGCTAGCCTACAAAAGTTCCTTGGAAATGGTCATTAAACAAGGAAGGACCTAACAAAAATACTCCAGCCTCCCAGAGACATCAACATATGGAGATGCTGGTCACTCTGGCAAGCTCAATAAAACAGGAGAAAACAATAAAGACTGCCAACTAGCTCCCCGGGTTTCCACATGAACTGGCTCAGCAACCAATGAATCATGGCTGGCCGTGTTTTGTGGAAATTATCTGCACAGTCGCAACTTATCTTTGACAGCCCGGATGAAAATGCCCATTGTGTTCGAGCTAACAATGCACTGTAAATGCCAACTTGACCACTTGATCCCTCTGAAGTGTGTTTGTGTAAAGCCCATTGTCAGGGTGTTAGGAAAATCACGTAGGGGCACTAATGAAATTCTTTCTAGATTGTAACGACTACAGCCACCGTCGAGCCTCCTTTGAAGGGCTTAAGGAGTCAACAGTCTTCTTAAATGTCAAAGCCTTTGTAGGGCTTAAAGACAGGCACAGTAGCCACTGGGTGGGATGGCGTTATGTGGGGCGGTGGTGGTGTTAAGGCATAATCATCACCCCTGGGTGGGAGCAGAGAAAGAAAGAAAGAAGTAGAGACAAAGTGATGCATTCCTCCCATACCGAGAGAGCATTTAGAGGATGAGGGGAGACGAGGCATTAATGTAGATTAGCACCGCAGGATCACACAACCATAGAGTTACAACCACACGCACTCATCGACAACCATGCTCTTAAGATGACCACTTTGCAGTTCACCAGCAGAGTATAAGAGCAGATAGGACTTGACATGATGGTTGAGTGTATTAGTGAGGATACAGACCTAAAACAGACTGTTATTTAAGGTGAGCCATGAAATACGATCCAGGAAATCCAGCCCGAGTAACAGCGTTTAAAGGCTTATCAGACGCCAAAACTCTGCACAACGGTTTGTTTAATCTTTTGTTGCGACGATCGCCAGAAAACATGAGAAATAACCCCGTCCAACACCTTTGGGATGAACAGGAACACGGATTGCAAGCCATGTCTTATCACCCAATATCAATGTTCAGGGTTTCTGCCAGAGAAGTTGTTAGTCGTGGTAAGAAGGCACCTTTGGACAGGGGGGCGGTGGTGCAGCGCAGGCTGGCGTATCAGTTACTGACAGTTTAGTTGCATCCGAAATTCCATACTAACATGCTATTTAGTATGCTAAAACGGTATGTGAGATTTTTTAGTATGTCCGAAAACCTAGTACACAAATTGCATACTATTTCCGGTGAAATATTACAGTATGCAAACATTGGACACCACGTCGGCATAAATATCCCATAATGCAATGCAGTAGTAACGTCAACGTTCATAACAGACAATGGCGGACAGCTCTGTAACGTCAATAACGCTTCAATTTCAGCGTAAGTATGAGATTTCACTTTGCTAGGCTTAATACGTTTTTCAAATTAGTTCAGACTTTAGGATTCTCACAAATCATCATTTGGTCACATGAGATAAAAATCAGAAATATTGAACCTGTTCCGAAAATTTCAATGAAAGATGAAAGTTTCGCAGTCGTGTATGAAGATGATTGACACAATGTGAGACAATTTCGGACGAAAAATATGGACTTGGCATGCAAAGGCCTTTACCATGGTTGAGCGTCTCCAACCGGTAATGAGGCTCTCAGGAAGTGACGTGGTAATAATAGTTCAGTGCGTTCAGCCACAGTTTGGCTAACAAGCTAAGGTTGCTAAGTAACGTTAGCTTGTAAAGAACACTAATGTCAGACCTGCTGTTTTCCAGATGTCGCTGGTGAGCTTTCCAACCATTATATGTATTTTTCTAAACGAGCCGCCTCACTGTAACTGTAGTTTAAACAACATCTTAACAATGCTAAGGCCCGATGGGGGGTCGGGGGTTGAAATACACTGGCAAAAACCCTGATTGTTGGACATCCTTAATGCTCTCTTTGGTCTAAAACACTTTCCCTCTTTTCTCTCCAACTTTTGTAAATTTCCTCCCTTTCCTCTTCTCCACCCAGGCATAATTCACCTCCTTACCTCCTTCCCCTCCTCTAACTCCTAGCCTATACCTCACCTCTGTTCTCTTATTTTCCATCCTTGCGTGCCTCTTCTTCCTCCAACTTTTAATAAACCTCCTCCAATTCTACCTCCAGTCCAACAGGTCCCTTCCAGAACACGAGATCAGCCCCCTACTCACTCCACCCCAGCTGCTTGGCTTCCAAGCCCCATTGAAATACTCCTTATTCCCAGCTATTTTTAGCATCACAATAAAGCTTAACAAAAAAGAAGCACTTCCCAATATTTCCAGACATTTCACATTAAATGTGCTTCTGGGGAGGGGAAACTGTTCCACCAGCAGAGGCCTTGCCAAAGCAAATGTAATCCAAAGGAAACAATAGCATGAAAACATAGATTTTTATTTTCATGAGCTGCTTTTTGAACGAACGCTGAAATCAGTATTTAGAAACGGACGTCTGTGACATTTGAAATAAAGAGTGGTTTTGTTGGTTTGCAAGGGAAAGTAATATCTTCCAGAATTATTACAAGGCCTGGAAACAGACGCCTGGAGAGAGCAGGGGGATGAACTGGGCTTGTCTGGAAAGAGCCCAGATGTCCTTACGTCAAGTCAGCGCTCTGTTAGCAGCTGGTGTTCGGCGCTGTTACAGAACACTGGATGTGATGTTACAGTTCAGACTGTAGCTAAATTCATAATGTAACTTACATTAATGCCAATGAAAGGGCTTGTTTTGAACATATTTTCCAGCTTTTACACCGTTACCGTTAAATTATGTTACATTCCATTGCAGTTTCACACCTAATTAATCAGATATGCTATGATATTGACATGTTTGGTGTTACTGAGAGTCGTCAGGTGTTGAATGTATGGAGCGATTGAAAATAGGGCATCAGTCAGTATTGTTCTCAGCTCTTATACAAAAAAGAAACACTCAACACTTACAGCCAAACAAGTGCAGAGCTAAGTTTGATTGATTTCTTCTGTGTTAAACAGAAACTCATTACTACCAACGGTTCTGGAAAACCCATCTGTCAAAATGATTATCCTGTTAAAATAAGAGTTTTGATTGGAACTAAACTAACACGCACGGAAACCAGCATGAACCTTCAAACTTGTGTGTGTGTAAATGTTTACCTGTCGGTGAGCTGTAGGTCACGGTGATGTCTCCAGTCAGGTCAGCGGCGGGGTAGCGGCCGTTGAGGAAAGCCGAAAACGCCACGACTGTGGAGGAACCAACACCTGGAGAGTGAGAGAGCAAAGATATGTTTACATTAACATGAAAATCCTTTTAAAGTCCTTACGCTTACGGCTAATAAAATTCATACCTTAATATTTTCTATATATTTTGGGGGATATTTATGACTTCATTGTACATCTGACAGAAGAGAGAAGACATTCGCTAAAGGGTGCCTCCGCGTGTTGTTCTCTGATGCCGAGGGGCACTGCTCAATCGGCGGTATTTAATTAATTGGAAGTGAGAAGGGGTTGTATGGAAAGTGTAGGATCCACTGTTTTAGGAGCTTGGCTCTCACTAGAGACTAAAAGTCAGGATATTGACCTCTGCTGCTTCGATTCGGACCACTCTGTCTGAGTCCCCCAACTGTCTGGAAGTGCATTACTAAATCACTCAAGTACCCCTTTAAGTGATTTGTGTTAATGTCATTTAGAGAGTGAGTGAGTTTCTTACATCTAGAACAGAACTTCCTCTTTTTTTTTTTTACTCCGGGTCTCTTTAAAGAAGGACGTTGAACGATGGATAAGGAAACAGGGCAGCCAACGAAACACACACACACACACACAAACTGAAAGAGTCAGCATTTTGGAGGTGTGGACACGACAGGATACAGCAAACCCAATAATAACCAGACCCCTTAATGTACACACACACACACACACACACACACACACGCTAAACATCTCCAGGCAAGGTGAGGACAGAGGATTAACAACAGCGACCAGAACTTTAACTTGCGTCAAAATGCGTGCACACACACACACACACACACTGAAATTATATGTAGCATGAGAGAGGGGCGATGACTTGTAGCTTCCCTTCAAATACCCCAAAACCAACAAAGAGAGAGAGAGAAAGAGAGAAAGAGAGAAAGAGAAAGAGAGAGAGAGAGAGAGAGAGCGAGAGAGAGAGAGAGAGAGAGCAAACAAGCTGGAGAGGAAAAGCAGGGATCAAATACAGACGGAGAGGAAAGGATATATTACAGCTAATGGCTTCATGCAGTCACACACACACACACACACACACACAGGGCGGTGTGGTGGTGTAATGGGGCGTGATGTTCCTGAGCTCGGCCTGTTACAGGTGACTGAACCCCAAGTATGTGTGTGTCTGTTTGTGTGTGTGCGTGTGTGTGTGTCCTAATGGAAAAAAGTGTATGTGTAATGAATAAAAGTGAGGAGGCAGTGTGTTTGTTTTATTTTTCACTGTATAACATCTTTTCTAAATGTATTCATTAAAATAGTACCTCACTGACCTTCTTCATCTCAAACACACACATACACACACACACACACACACACACACACACACACACAGAGAGAGAGAGAGCCGAGGGTGAGACGAGGTCTCTCCAGTTGAAGACAGACAGAGCAGGAGGAGACGAGATGGATGAGAGGAGATGAAAGGAGAGACGACGACACCTCCCCTCCGACAGACAGAAGGGAAGATTAACGATAAAACGCAGACAGAGACTTTCTCCACACTCTGTCAGACGCCCTGACAGCGTGACCTCCTCTCTCCTTCCTTCTCCCACACTCCCTCTCCAGCATCCATCCCTCTTTTTTCTGGCTCCCTTCTCCCTCAGCCTCCCCTTATGCATCTCTTCATCTCTTCTTCGATATGACCAAAAGAGCCCAACTGATGCAGGGATCTCAAAGACCAGTAGTGACATCAATACTGAGAGTTAAAAACTATATATCTGCCAATATTCATTTTCTTATTCTAATATCTTTGATAAAGATCCCTTAAAAGAACCGAGTGAGATGAGAAGACCAGTACCAACCTTATTTCTGTAAAGCCCCTTTCACACATGCACTGCAACCTTGACCTTATCTAGACATTACTGAGAGGAGCTGTATGTGAGAACGCAAATGTCCGAATCAGTTGAACCAGACACTAAACAAACTTTACCTTGCCAGCTCCCTAGTACAAAGACCATGTAATGTCTAATTGAGCCCATGTGTGAATAGCGCCGGTCATTGTCCAGAGAATGTAGAGTGAGCGAATGGGCGTGTGGTTGACGTTAATGACGGCGTGAAACCGGAAGAATACAAACATCCGAAGAAGGGTAATTTACTTGAAGACGCAAATGAAAATGTTGAACTGGAGAGACGACGAGATTTGGGGATTTGGGGACATCAGACAAATTCAAAGAAGAGCAAGAGGCTTGGTTGTTTATGACCAAATTACGAACCGGCTACGTGACGACGGTGTAATCCGCGTCATGTCCTGCCTCCTGCACACTACAAGGCTTGTTATAAATATGAAGCTGGAGCGGGGAGGTGAATAGCTTACAGTATCTTAGCAAAAAGTAAAAAACAGGAATGGCCCTATCTAGAGCCAGTATTTGGTTTGGTCCATTCTGGGCCACTGTAGAAACATGGCGGACTCCATGAAGAGGACCTGCTACCTATGTAGATATGAAGGGCTCATTCTAAGGTAACGAAAACACAATGATTCTTAGTTTCAGGTGATTATACACTGAATAAAACATACTTATTAATATTATATTCCATTTCTGCCACTAGATCCCCCTAAATGCTACACACTGTTCCTTTAAATATTCACTTTAAGTCAGTTGTCAGTAAATATAGGCCATTTATATACAATCTCAAGTGAATTTCATGCTTGAGACACAAGCTTTTCCACCAAAAAATATATTGGCGCTTTGACCAGAAAGGCAACTTAATGTCTCCGGCAGCCGCAACTGAGCCAGAACATGACGCAGACATATGCAGTAGACATAAGGGCATGAGTTTAAACAATAAATGTCACTGAAAATTAAATATGTAACTACAATAAACTTTGGTATTTCTGTATCGAAATTTCCTACATCTGCAATAATCCCAAATCAGATGTCAGGCTCTAACAACCACATTCATCTTTCATCTTTTCCTCCCCACCTCATCCTCCCTCTCACGTCTTCCCATGTTTCATTCTGTTTCATTCATTCCCTTCTCCGCCCATCTCCCTCCTTTCTCCCTCTCCTGCTGCCTCACTGCCTCTCCCTCTTTCTCCTAACTCCCTTTCATTTCACCTTCCTCCTTTCCTTTTCCCTCTCTCTCCCTCCCTGTCATCCTGTCTGTCAGCAGAAGGCTTTTAACCTGTGTGACCTGGAGGTCAAACTGGTCAGACTGGTTTAAGTGCTTTAAGTGTTCCCAGGCCCATTAAGACCAACAAACAACACCAGAGAAGACACAAAGTAATCCCTCCTCCTCTCTTTCTCTCTCTCCATCTCTGTCTGTTTTCTCTTCAGCCTGAGGCACATCTGGACAGGTCCGGGGCTGCTGTGGGCGTCGAACCTGCGAGCTCCAGGTAACGTGTACGTCTGTATGACCTGGAGGTCCGACCCAGTGAGACTGTTCAGACTGGTCCCAGTGTTCTCAGGCACATTAACCCATTAACACCACTGCCAACATAAACAAACTCCACAAGGGAGACTGAAATCCCCATTTCACTACCTCTCCTTCGCTGCCTCCTTTTTCTCCTCCTCTTTCCCAACTTCTTTCCATCTCGACTTTCTTCTCAGCCTCATCATTTCTGTTTTTCTAACTTCTTTATTGCCTCTACACCTTCTTCATCCCCAAGTTTATCCCTCTATTACCCTTACAGAGAAAGAGGAAAGGGTATTCTTCTTTTCTCCCTAACTCCGCTTCACTTATGTATCAATCTCCTTTATCCCCTTATCAGTTTTCTCCTGCTACCCATCACGTTCTTCCTCTCAACCACCTTTTCAGGTGCAAAAAGATACAAGTTTCATTTAAATTAAAGAGAAGAACAGAGAACAGAGTTGGCAAAAAGTTGTGGTCTTAGAAGGTTGTCCTGAAAATAGTCGTTTCATTATTTCTCTTTCTGTGTAGATATGTAGGGCTGTGTGTGTGTGTGTGTGTGTGTGTGTGTGTATAGAGTGTAGTGATAGAGTTATCCACAGGTTATAGTACTTGACAGCTCAGGTTAAACCGAGTGCTGACTGTTTGGAAGAGGTGAAAGGTCAAGAGGGGTGGAGATGGGGATCTATACCGCACAAGGAGATGGGAAAAGGGCATGCATATATGTGTGTGTGTGTGTGTGTGTGTGTGTGTGTGTGTGCGTGTGTGCGTGTGTGTGTGTGTGTGTGTGTGCGTGCTTGTGTGTGTGTGTGTGTGTGTCTGCCCTCTCTTTGCCATGTGCAAATAATATAAAAAGCAAAACATCGAGAGAAAAACAAATCTGAAAGGTAAATTTGTTCTGAGACATTCCTGGTCTGCTACTGCTTCACCTCTGTGTGTGTGTGTGTGTGCGTGCGTGCGTGCGTGCGTACATCATACATCTTGTCAAGAGGCAAACAAGGGAATCTGAGGTGACCTTCGGTGCGGTGTTAAGCGCTGACCTTTGACCTCTACCGGTCAGGATCAGGTCGGATCGCTGTTGAGGGTCTGACCTCCAACACAACGAACCTGATCTCCACTCAGAGAGATGAAATGTCCAACACGCAGGGTCTTATTTTCAAAACTCACTTCTGAATTCAAAACAAGCATTAGTTCCTCAACTAGATTGAAATGTTTTGGTTAGAGCTCCATATGGTGTTACGACGATGATGGTTTGGCAACATGAAGGTGGAAAATTGAGCACAGAGCAGTTCACTCTAATGGTGAAAATGGCGCCAATGTTTGTGCTCATAAATTGACTGTACATTTATACCCGTTTAATCCACATGTACAAATGTGAATGTATCATACATGCACACTGATTAATTGCACATGTAAGGTGATGCATATACATATAAACCTACTTACAGTGATTATAAATCAATGTAATGCACACACAATTACTCCACCTATGAACCAACTAAATGCTAGTGTTCACTTGCATTGTGTTCAAGTGTGCGACTAACGCGTATCGCCATAGGTGCCGCCAAAGAGGACAACATGGAGATCTTCAAGATTGTATTTTAAACAGGCTGTTCTCATGCAACGTTTGTAACTATACCTACGAAAAGTAATTCACTGTAATTTGTAAATATATCCCATGAAATTAATTCTTATGTTATCCATGTAATCATGAACCAGGAAGTGTAAAGAGCGGCAAACGCCACATAGGGAATAGGTCAGAGTGGCTCAAAAAACACAGGTCTTTACCTGTTCATACTCCCTGTCTGACACAAGAATATCCTCATTGAGAAATTTGCACAACTAAACATGCCGACAGGAGTTTTGTTTTGTTGCCTAAACCTAAACAAGTTATTTCCTGTGAAGACGTAAGTTTATTTTGAAAAGACTGGAGCGGAAATTGACGCTGAACATTCGTAAGAAAGCGCATAAAAAATGATTAAATAACCTTTTGTAAGATATCATACAAACCGTTGTATGAGAATACGTTGATTTTAAAAGCTGATTAACATATAAATTATTTCATCTGGTCATCAGTATGAAAATGATGCTGTGTGCTTGATGCAGGAGTGTGTATGTGTGTGATGAAGGAGAGGAGGAGTGCTGCAGATCAATACAGAGAGGAGAGGAATGAGAAGTATAAAGAGAGAGGGGTAGGAGAGGACAGAGGGGATGTGGAGATGGAAGAGAAGGCGGAAAGAGAAGGAAGCAGAGGGGAGAAATAAAGACATCGGGAGACAGCATGACATAAAAGAGAGGAAGCAGAGAAAAGATGGAAAGAGGAAAAGGGAGAAAGAGAGAGTGAGAAAGAGAGGGAGAACAAAGGAGGCAGTGTGTGGTGAACAGGGGATTGAGTCGCCATCTGAGACGAATAAAAACTGGAATAACAATAAAAGTCAGAAGGCGCTACCTCCCCTCCTCTTCCTCCCTCCGCCTCCTACAACCAACCCCGCCAACACTGAACAGCACGTGCACACACAAACACACACGCAGCACCACTTTTATTGTCCTTTGTTTTCTGTAAAGTACTTTGTGACAAATCTCTTCAAAAAGCTTTGGAAATAAACTTGAGTTGACATACGCACTTATTTCTACACACACAAACATCACACAGAGACAAGTGTGGCGCACACTGAGCCAGAGAATCAAAGACACATGGGACAGCACACACACACACACACACACACACACACACACACACACACACACACAGCAGCTGTAGAAAAAACACAAACTGTTCCAAAGAAGATGAATCTTGTAAGAGACTTATGTGCGTGTTTTTGAAAATGTAGTCTGATGTGTGTTTACATCTCAAGTGTGCGTAAAGACACGAGTGTGTTGCAATGTAGGAGGGAGACGATGAGCAGGTGTGACAGAAAGTGGAACAGATAAAGTGATGATGAGAAACAGACGGGTGGTGTCACACTAGCAGTGTTGTTGTTATTAGCGTTGCTAGTGCTTCTCTAAATTGCAGCCACGTTTTCCTATAACACCCATTGCTTTGTCACAGCTACTTGCATCTGTTCTTTTTCTTTGGTTTTGTTTATATTATGCAAAAAAATGAGAAAAAAAGAAAAGTTCAAATGAGTCATCAAATGACATCAGAATAAAAAAAGAAAGGGTGAAGGAGGAACAGGAGCAAAAGAAAAGCGAGGGTTTTTTACTGCATGTGAATAACAGAATTAATACTACAAGACTTAAGATATTAGTTTGCATATTTCTCTGATTTTACTGCGATCTTCTTCCTTTAAGTTTTAATTCATCCTATAAATACATTCCCTTGCAAAAACTCTAAATGAAGGAGATTTATTTATGTAGCAACATTTGCTTATTTTACAGCAGGGCTTTCATTTTGTCTTAATAATTCAAACATGATTTTTCACAGCCTGTAACTCTGAAAACTTTAGCTCTGGTTTGTTTATGGTGATTATATTAATATTGAGTAATAGCCGGGGTAGGGCTGGATTTGACCCATGCATGGTTCTACTATGCAGCCGTTTGTACAGGGAGGACGGTCTGTCTTAATCTCACCTACAAAACTCGGATTGCCCTGCTTGTTTATCCACACAGAACCAGCCATCGATGACACTAGAAC
Source organism: Sebastes umbrosus (assembly GCF_015220745.1). Lineage (NCBI taxonomy): Eukaryota > Metazoa > Chordata > Actinopteri > Perciformes > Sebastidae > Sebastes > Sebastes umbrosus. The sequence goes on from NC_051279.1 coordinate 7,816,941, forward strand.
CATTTCAATTGCTGGAAAAATCTGAGATCTGGACGTTGATTCCTCTAGAACCAAGCTAGCTATTTGCAGTGGCATTAAAATTAATTAAACGTTTCTTGGTAATGGAAGTAATTTTGTGTAATGTTTTGTATTTTAATTGCTGCATGATACGAACATACTGTGTTAGCATACAGTTTACGCCAGGCAGCATTCCATCTACAGCTCAACCACTTCCCCTGCAATCCATAAAGTGATTTTCTGGACCAACTCACAGAATAAACTGTGTGACTGGGATCCAGCTCCTCTGAGCCAAGCATTCATTAAAACACATGGAGTTTAATTAATTTGTTCCTGATTTTCCTGGACTGTAACGGATGTGAAACACTCGGTTCGGGCGCAAAAATCTGACTACTAAGGGTCAGCCACGGTGGTCCTGTTGCCTCAGGGTTGAGCCGGGCCATTCTGGGCGAGAGCAGGCCAGTGAGGGGTCACTTAGGTAGGATAGGAAGAGGAGAAGAGAGGGTAGAAAAAAGAAACACAGAAAGTGTGTGCGTATGTATGTGTGTGTGTGTGTATGTGTGTGTGTGGGTGTGTGTGTGTGTGTGTGTTCAGTGGCTCTCATGTTTCGCAGTAGAGAGCTGTTGATTGACTAGTGGAAGCCAGCGCCAGATTTCTGTGAGCAGGAAGACAAAAGAGCGTGACATAAACACACATATACACACACACACACACACTAACTGCTATTTTACTCCAAGTGTGTGCGGATCTATATTTAAACAGTACATTGGGGTAACACGTGCATGTGTTTATGCATATGTGTCCATGGATATGTAAGTGAAAGTATTTATATGACTTCGGTATGTATGCCTGGAACTCTGTGAGTGTGTGAGTGCGTGTGCGTGTGTGTGTGTGTGTGTGTGTGTGTGTCTATGCGTGTGTGTGTGTGAGAGAGGCTTCTGAATCTGACCCGTTTGACCGCTACCTAAACTCATGTAAACAAAGCGTCTCTTTAGTGGTGTAAACGTGACGGCGCAGTGAGTCACAGCCTCTGATCTTCCATATAAACAGTGAAACGTTGAGAGCTGCTGCCAAGAAGAAAAAGAACCAAACCGACCCGACGAATCCAGAAGCTTTTTTTTTTTTTGGCATGTTCTTCAATGAATTTACTTTTGATTAAGTTTGAGTTTTCGTTGGCATGTTTTTCATTGTCTGTTCAGACATGGAAGCTATCGCTGCTCATGCAAATTACTTCCCAAACTCAGTTTTTCTCAGCTTACAGTTTATGTTCATTTACTGTAGAATCAGAGGTGGACGGTGGAAAATGAGAAACAAGTCATTAATTTCCTCCACGCACTATAGTCGTTTGTTAATTGGTTGAAAAGCATACTGATGATCAACTTTAAAAGGTGCTTAAAAACATACAGGCTACGTTCCAAATTACATAACATAATATTAAAATGTTCAGCGGTGGAAGTCAACTTATTTAGAATTATGGAGGCTACTTTTTGTTTCAGCTGTAGTCCGACTTTGGCTGGAATCAATCAATTAAAATATTTAATCACGATTATCGCATGATTGTGATTAATCGCAAATTAATCGCACATCTTTTTTATCTGTTCAAAATGTACCTTAAAGGGAGATTGGTCAAGTATGTAATACTCTTATCAACATGGGAGTGGGCAAATATGCTTGCTTTATGCAAATGTATTTATATATTCATTACTAGAAATCAATTAACAACACAAAACGATGACAAATATTGTCCAGAAACCCTCACAGGTACTGCATTTAGCATAAAAAAATATGATCAAATCATAACATGGCAAACTCAAGTCCAACAGGCAACAACAGCTGTCAGTGTGTCAGTGTGCTGACTTGACTATGACTTGCCCCAAACTACATGGGATTATCATGAAGTGGCCATGTCTGTAAAGGGGAGACTCGTGGGTACCCGTAGAACCCATTTTCATTCAGATGTATTGAGGTCAGAGGTCAAGGGACCGTTGTTATTTAGACTCTTTCGCGACAAGCTAGTATGACATGGTTGGTACCAACGGATTCCTTAGGTTCCTGTTTCATACATTATAACATGTTTGAAAGTATGCAGAAGGATGGAAATATGGAACATATGGACATATGGATATATTGAAGCAAAGAAGTAATAAATACAAAATATGTGCATTACAAAATATGAAATGTAAGTCATAAAAGTAAAATATGTGATCATTATAAATGGAGGAAACTGACACAAGAATTTACAGGATATATACTGGGTGTTGTGCAAAAAGCGCATCATGTTTGAATTAACAGTTATAGAGGTCACGTACAGTATATGTACAGATAAGAATGCACTGTGGTAAAACGCATTACATTTCTGCATAGACGCATCATGAATCATGGGAGAGCAGTGGTCAGTTTGATTCAGGGGCTCACAATAAATGGTAGATGGTGTTCCAACCGCCTGAGAATGCTGCTCACATCTTGAAATCATAAATTCACATCCAGGCTGGTCCCTCTCAAAAAACTTAGCGACTACTCCTCTCTGATGGATGGTGGTTTCAGCAAATGTCGGGAGCAGTTTTGGAGGAAAAAGTGACATTTTTCTGGTGCTGATCCAGCTTCTGTGCCTGCGTACATGGCTTCAAAGAACGAGTGTCGAGACCATCCACATTATTTTATTTTAACCTGTATCATTTCATTTGACATATTACATTCTACTGAATAATCTCTAGTGGGATTTACACCCTCATAGTGATAATTCTGTTAATTGCAAGCTGATTTGGTAGTATCTTGTTTGTGCTCAATTGAAAATTGAAAATTTCCAACAAACCAGTAATAACGTTCCTGTAGTGTCGAGAGAAATATCCCATTCTGTTCCCAAATTTTGCCGTTTCCATTCAGCTTTTCTAACGTGATACTTCCAAATGCAAACAAAAATATGTGAATGGAAGCATTCTAATGGCTAATGAAGCCTTCACTAGATGTGCATGTTGTGCTAAGATCTCATTTACACCAGGACGGTGAAATGCTGTTATGATGATTTCAACCTTCACTTCAAGGTACAACGTCAAAAAGGGTGTGGCCCATTTTCGAGCTCACTGCAGCTCCCTGAATGCTAAACATGACCACCGTTTTTTCTTTTTGTTTTTTTTCTGAGTCAGAAATATCTGGACTGCTCCAGAGTTTGACAGCAACAAGTCTCCAAGTTTGAAAACACCCTCAGTTTAGTTTGTTTTGCGGAGTAAGATAAAAGGCATTTGAAATCTGGTGGACATGCGCTTCAGTCCAGGAAATAACTACAAGAAAAGGCTTTTGATTCTGGGTAACGTGGAGACAAATGTCAACATCTGGAAGCTTGGAAAGCAGAGCATAACAAAACTACAACAACAAAAGTCTGGACTGATGCTCACATTGAACTTCTAAGTAATATATTCTCAACTGGAAACCACAAAAGAGAGAGACAGGAACAGCAGGTTTAAAAGACTGCGGATCTTTAGGAAAGCCTCTAACCTGGCATGATAGGTCACAGAAACTCTAATAATGAAGCTACTTATGAGTCACTTTTCTTTCCAAGTGGAGGTTTGCTTATAATTTGGCAGCTTAAAGCAACATGAATCAAATACAACAAAGGAAACCTTTCTGCTCTTGGTTCATACCACAGAAAACAAACCGGAGGTGTGATCTAACAAAGCCAGCCTTAGGAGCAAGGCACCAACACCGCCAGGGTTAGAGGTTTAACCCCCACGGGGCCACAGATTTTAAAAATGTGTGCTCTCATGGTACTGTAAGGAGCCTCTGATAAAAGCCTCCCCCCAACTGGTTTACATTACACACTCTTTAAATTTACGCTTGCACGTCCACATGCACACAAAAGGTGGAAGGAGTCAAACGGAGGAAACAGAAGACGTTCAGACTTGTGCAACAGCTCAGAGCGAATGGCAAATGCTGTGTTGCGGGATGGGTGATGTTCTTTTAATGAGCCGACAGCAGATAGCGGTGTTTGGGGTCGGGAGGTTGTGTGTACGCAGTGTCTGGGTGACTCAGATCAAAGTTACCGCCATCTGGTCGAGGTGACCGAGTCTCCCCCAGCAGCTAGACGACAGATTACACAGTGTAAAAGGCTGATAAGGGCTGAACAAATACTCGCCAACACACAGCTCTCACTCACTCAGTCACTCCCTGTGGAGGAGGACGTGATGGAGGAGAGGAGAGGAGCAGACTAAATGTGTGTATGTGCGACTGAGAGAGAGAGTGATGGAGAAATGCTGGGAAAGAACAAAACTGATTGATGACAATAGATGTTGGAAGATTTTACACAAAACCAGCTGCATGAAGCAATGCAAGATTTTACTTAAAAATACTTCTTCTCTTCAGGGCTGTAGTCAACCAAAGATAATCTTAGTCGAATGAAATTGTATCTACTCTTCAACCAGTCGATTGATCGATGGGGGGAAACAAAAATCTGCACATTATATCTAGATTAACTAACTCAGCCCCAGTGCACTGAGTGCACCATACCTGGTAGCCTAAATTAATTAGGGTTTTTATTATTATAAATTAGGGCTGTCAAAATTAACGCGATAACACATTAATGTAAATTTGTTGTAACGCCACTAATTTCTTTAATGAATTAACACAACTTGCAATTTTGACCTGTAGCAGGCTCAGTTTTTAAGCTTTTCCATTTCCAATAATAAATATATACATTTTAATCGATTGACAGCCCTAGTAAAAAATAAATAAAATACATTCTTCAGTGAAAGGTGAAGTGGAAAAAAACTAGGGACATATTGTGCAACAAATCAATATACGGCTCAACTATATAAGGACACAATATATTAAACACCTGTACAATGTACTGCAAATTAACTGAGGAATACTTTGTATTGTGGTCGCCCCCTTATAAATGCAAGCGAGTGGACAATAAGGAGGACGAGGAGAAACACATTTAAAGAAATATACACACAAACACACAAAGAAAAGCCGCTATAGACTCACCCATGGGCTCCAGGGCAAACTGGTCCTGAGTGACGGCCAGAGGAGGCTGAACGCGGACGGTCAGCTTAGAGGACTGTACAACACAACGGGCCTTCACCTTCACCTGGAGACAGAAAGACAGATTAAGGACACTCAAACAAAGCAGAGAAAAAAGACAGGAAAGAAAATGTAGAAGAAGGGGACAAGATAAGGCAACAAGGGGAAGAGAAAAGAAAAGAATGAGGCAAGAGATGAGTTGATAAGGACAGCAGGGAGTTTATGGTCATCGATGTGTGGCCGCAGCTCACCTGTACGGTTACCGAAGGGACGGGCAGGCCGTCGATATCTTGGATCAGAGCTTGCTGTTGACGGAGACAAAGGGAATGATGAGTCTATCTGTGTGTGTTCATACGGTTGTAAATGTGCAATTGTGTCTCTGTGTGTGTTTACCGATGGGCTGTCCATGCTGGAGGACACGGCAGCTGTAACAATCAGGTCCTCCTCAGAGTCGGCTTTAGGCAGGATGTCTAAAATAACAACAGAGTTTCATCCCAAAAATGTTTAACCAGTGACGTTCCTCAGTTGATATTTTGACAAAAAATAGTGGTTAGTTTCTCAAAACCAGAGAGACTTTTTAGGCAAACATCTTAAGATCCCTTGTAACTTGTCTGCAAATCAATTGGTCTATAAAAAGAAGATAAATCAATGACATTATTGGTTATTCATTTAGGACATTTACACAGCAAAGATGCAACATATTTGCTCATTAGAGCAACTCAAACTGCCTTTGAAACATTGTGTTTTCTGGCTGTTTGTCACACCAAGAAAGAAACTTTAAAACATCAGTTTGTGATGGATATTTCCCATTATTTTGGTTATTTTATTCCCTAAAAGAATGTTAATTAAGTAAACATCAAATGATTTAAACTTTCTGTAAGATCTCGTGCCCACCAGTCTGTTTTAAGTAACACTACTAAACAGCTGCTTATGTGAATCCATCACTCTGGACTTTGGAGCAGATTTAATTGTCCTGTGGTCTGGCAGTGGCAGGCTACATCCACTTCTAGTGACTTTAATTAGACTGTAGTGCTTTAGGGTGTTTTCACACCTACAGTTCGTTTGCTCTGATCCGAATCAGGAACCAATTTTTTACAATGCTGCATATTGCCTCGAGTTTGGTTTGTGTTCTCACGGCAGCATTTACAAGCGGATCAAAATGTGTGATGCGCGGGGAAACTCCTCTCTAATTGGTCTGAATTTCCTTGCAAAAAAACTCCTGGAAGTAAACAAAGAGTAAAAGAAGCGTCCTGTCGAGATGGTTACCCTAGATTTGCGAAAACTTGCAAATATGTGCAAAAACTAGGGGTGTAAATCACAAGTTTCATCAGGATATGATATTATATTGATTCTTTGGACAACGATACGATATTTGCTAAACAAAGTCTGCCACGATACGATTTTGAATTGATTCGATTCAGGGGCCTGCGATGGATATGAGACGATATCATATGCCCAGTTAACACAATCCGTTACATTTATATCAACTCACAAAAGGCAACTAAAATATGGTTTGACACTTTTACTACTGAGCTCTTCCAGACATTTAAATTAATCTTATTTTTTCAATAAAAGGAATAAATATAAAGTGGAAATTTCAAAATAAAGGCGTATCTTAAAGTTGACGGTATGTATCGATATTTTCACTTTGCATCGATAATATTGGATCGTTGATCATCGAATAGAAATATTGATCCAGATCGATGTGTTGTTACACCCCGACCAAAAACGTGCAAAAACTCTTGCAAAACTCACTGCCTGACGACCTATCTTAATCTTAACCATTCAAGGTCAAGGTCAATGCCCTTAATCTAATATATTTAATCTAATCTGATCAGTTGTCACAGAATCTCTACTAAGCTTGCAGCAGTCTCCAGGGGAAGCCTTAATGTAGCGTGAGGCCCCGGGGCTACGGACATTTTGGAGGCCTCCCCTTCCTTCACAATATGTCACGGCAACTTTAATTCAGAACCCCCCGTCAATGGACAGCGACAAATTGTAAATGGAGTGCCCTCCTGATCAGTAAACAGAATATGAAACTCATCATTATAAGACAATACGTCAACAATAAGCCTAAAGATAGGTTATCAGCCTGTGTGTACAGCGGCAACACAAGAAGATCCGTTTTTTTTCATTTAAAAACCTGCAAACATCACAGGCAAAGAACCGGTATAAATGTGGGATGGGGGTTTGGGGGTCCTCCCCCAAGGTCTTTCACCTAAAACTATGACTTTTGGACCTTTATTATTACTATAGATAACGCCAAAAAGGCTTAAATAGAAAACTTGCTATAATAATTATTTGCAGCCATCGTCTGAACATTTAATTCTTCTGGCAACGTTTGCCATGTAACGTCATATTCTGTAAATCAATAGAGCAGATTCAGAAAACTTTTAAATACAGTTTCATTCATTTTATTTATTCTAGCCTATAGCCTCGACCCCGGGTTCCCATCTCCACACCTCCAGACCCCCGAAATGCTTGTGTCTCGTGAGAAACCCCCTGGTACTAGGGGCCCGGGACCGTTAAGCCTGTGCATTAAGGCGACATTGGCAGTCTCCTACCCTGAGTCCTGGTGGCCTCTCTGATGAACTTCTGCAGCTTCTTCATCTCAGCATCCACCTGCTCATAGTCGGCCTCCCTGGCGTCCACCTTGGGCGTGGAGAAGAAGGAGGGGTCCGTACCCATGTAGGAGCACAGGAGGTGACCATCAGAGCTCAGGCTGACCACGACTCCTTTTATCTCCCTGAGGAGAAGAGAGGAGAGGAGAGGAGAGGAGAGGAGAGGAGGAGAGTTAACTCAACGACATGTAAAATTGTACTTTTACCTGGTGTTCCTTTGCTATCTGTTAGGAACTAGTGTCTACAATGTCTTCTGCGGTTCAGAATTAGCAGTTTGTTACTCTACAGTTTGTTTATTGCTTTGATGGAAACAGAATGCAAAAGTCATTATTGGTTTGTGCTATGAAACGAGAAGGAAATGCTGTACGATGCAATAATGTATCTTAACTAGGGCTGTCAAAGTTAACAAGATAATAACGCGTAAACACAAATTTGTTTTAACACCACTAATTTCTTTAATGGATTAACAAAACTTGCTTTTTAGGTTGTAGCGGGATCGGTTTTACAGCTGAAACTACAAAACCTAAGGAATCCATTGGTACCAACCATGACATACTAGCTTGTCGTGAAGGAGGCTAAATAATGCTCCAAGGGGTCCCTTGAACTCTGACCTCAAGAAAATAGGTTCTATGGGTACCCACAAGTCTCCCCTTTACAGACATGCCCACTTTATGATAATCAGCACACTGACAGCTGTTGTTGCCTGTTGGGCTTGAGTTTGCCATGTTAGAATATTTGTCATTGTTTTGTGTTGTTAATTGATTTCCAATAATAAATATATACATACATTTGCATAAAGCAAGCATATTTAACCACTCCCATGTTGATAAGAGTGTTAAATACTTGACAAATCTCCCTTTCAGGTACATTTTGAACAGGTAAAAAATGTGCAATTATTTTGAAATTAATCCCGATTAACATGCGATTAATTGCAATTAAATACTTATATTGATTGACGGCCCTAGTTATTATTGTTTTTTGATATGGAACGTGATGGAAATGCTGTGTGATGCAATAATGTATTTTAACTGTGTGTGTGTGTTAACTGCTTGCAGATGTGTTGTAGTTCCAGTCCAGTGAGGCGGTAACACACACACACACACACACACACTCACTCACTCACGCCGGGGGTTTAGGTCTAGAGCAGCGGCCGGCTCCACACCTGCATAGGAGGGTGTCTAAGGAGGCATAAAACTTTCACTTTAACTGCTGCGGAAACACACACACTCACACACATGCATGCAGGCACATACACACAGACACAGGCCCCACTTACACTTGTCATTTCAAGTGTCTCGAATCCAGATAATATCCAGATGAGATTTATACTTATATGTGTCTCATTGGGTCTAATGCTCCTTGGGTCCCTTCAGATCTTTCTTATTTAGGAACATTAATTTATGCATGTCAAGTTCTGATTTTCCATGGGTCTGTTTCAGATCGGGTCCAAATTTGGACTTGTGAAGACCGCTAGTTGGTGAGAACGGTTTGGAAAGCCAAAGAGTGCTTGATTTAATCCGGGGTTTGGCAGAATTAAGTAGTAAAATTCAATACTGCCTCCAAAAACACAAAGCAAAGACTCCTGGAGCACTGCTATAAATCACAGATATCCACAGTGAGCTGTTGGAGTGTTTGTGTGTGATAGTTTTATGCGTATTGGTGTGTGTGTGTGTGTGTGTATGTGTGTGTGTGTGTGTGCGTGTGTTTGTGTGTGTGTGAGTGTGTGTGCTTTAAAACAACACAGCCTCAAACTCAACCAAACAGCTACCCAGACACACATTATCTCCTGCATCTAAAACACACACAGAAACCACATCATTTCTCAGCCATCGTCTGTGTTTTATGTTGTAATTGTATCAAATTGTGGTTTGATTGGAGTTGTTTGGAAAAAAACACAAATGATTGGCTACAGCTGGCCCCTCCTTGTTCTTCTCTGATTGGCCAGATGAAAGACTTTTATTAATTTCCTTTTAAAAGTCGCACACTGGGATTCACAAGCTGATAAACCCAACAACAAAGCTGCTGTGTGTGGATTTCAGTGGCGGCTGCATGGTGACTCAAAAAATTGGGGAGGACAAGGGGAATACCAACTATTACCCGCCGCGTTGTATGTCATTTTACCCTAGTTGGCTACTTATCGCTACTCTCTTTTTTTATGGAAACAAAAGAACATGATACAGATTCAGTATTCAGTGGATAGTAGCCAAATAGAACAATAACAAAAGAGCCAGGGTTATATGACACTCGACAAAAATATTATAAAACATACAGATATTTACGTGTCTTGATAGCCTTTTTGTTAGTCGAATTAGAAAGTAGTTTCACATAATTGCTCAACATCCTTCAGGAAAACAACTATATATGTGTAAATATGAATGTTTAAGTGTGCATCTGAGTTGTAGTTGCGAAAGTGGCTCTACGAGAGGCTCTTCTGATATGTGTGTGTGTGTGTGTTTTTGGGAGAGCATAGTAGTAGCCATGTTGTTAACCCTAGTTAAGTTAACATTACTGTTCGTCAGCCTTAAATATCTTGTTAAACTCTAAATATAGCACACTTATCGGCAGGGCCATGTGTTGTGTTTACTGCCACCGAAGAGGAATAAATCTTTTATTCATGTACGCTGCTGCGTCTCTGCCTGTGCTGATGAAGGCTTGCTAATGATACCAGCAGCTATTAATGAAAGGTACAAACTTGGGCGGCAGCCAGTGTTCTGCTTTTTATATTTCCTGCATCAACTGACAATTGTGCCTGGTTTTGCATCCAGAGCAGACACATACAAGGTTGTTTTGAGCAGAAAAAGCAAGTTTTTAGAAAAAACACCTGTATTAACATAATGTAGCAACAAGAATCTATGTGATTGCATGTCTAGCTAAGAAGAAAATAATAAAAAAAATAGAGCTAGTTAGTCTTTAAGAGACCTTTTATCAATTTAAAATATCATACTTTATAACGGAGATATTGTTCTAGAGTTGTGAAGTGAGAGGAGTGTTTTTTCCCATTCCAAGGTTTTTATATTAATGATATCCTTAATGTTCCTCTACATAGAAACACAGGAGTCACCTGGATAATTTAGCAATCTACAAGTTTTGTTACCGTGTTTCACATCTACCAGATAGAATACATCACTTCATAATATTAGCCTATCCTTCCTGGAGGTCGCAGTAATTTGTCCTTCATGAAGGGGTTCCTGAAGAAACTGTCTTGGTTCCACTGTGGATACTGAGAGGAATTTGAGAAGTGTGACATCGGATGTTGTGTTTTGCTGGAGGTCGTACTCACGGGAAGTTGACGACTCGCATGGCCACGGGCACGAAGGAGAGCTGGGCTGCCCACTTCAGAGTCACATCCTGGTAAACCAGCATCATGTTGGTGTGGTTACCTATCAACAGGTTGGTCGTGCCGTCTGTCACTAAACGAGAGCAGAAAAGAAAAAGAAAATTGTTAGAATTATTATTATTATTCTAAATACTCTTTTTACAATTAATTAATTTTGTTAAGGAGAGTGACTTGCAATGAACTCAACAGTACAAAAAGCCTGGAGAACAAGCGTCAGGCTCACATTATGAAAACCACAGAATGACTATGGAAGAGACGTGTGATAGAACAACGTGGTCCTGATGTAAAGTTCAAAGACATCTATGGCTTTCCATAAGTAAAGAGAGCAGAGCGCTTTCATGACCTTCGTCCTCCCTGGTTGTTTAATGTCACTTGTCAGTCTGGATTGAACCTTAGTAGGGCTGAGAAGCTTGCTAACTAACTACTGAATGGGTGATACAACTGGGATGCAAAATCCAAGCTGTGCTTTTTCCCCTCTTTTCTCTTTTTCCTTTCACTTACATGTATAGTATGCAAATGCATGTACATCTGCATATGTTGCATTTATTGGTTTATGATATTATTATTCCCAGGTACAAGGATTGAACAAGCATGTGCATTGTGCATATTGAGGAGGGTGAACCATTGGTATACTGAAATTGCACTTGTGTTTTATTTCATGTCATAAAATGATAAATGATTGACCACAAAACAAACAAATAAGGTTTAAAATCGGCTTCATACCTGTTAGAAGTAACACAATATAAACTTCACCTTGCTGTGATGAGTCAACTTAGTGTCTTGTAGCTAGAAACCCAGCCACACTTTCACAGCAGCACAGATTCAATGGTTTTGACTCTGATTTTTGGCAGTGGAGCATATTCACAAATCCAACTATAGAGCACAGAAATAACACATTCCTGTGGTGGGTGGCATTGCCCTTTAAGCTGAGTGCAACTTGTACCCTCCGGTAAAGAAAAATCATCCCTTCACATCTCACATCTGGTTTGTATATGGAATTGTCATTTAGATCTTTCATTTTAAGACAAGGTCAGCTTTTATAGGTGTATATATATAACTAAAGTTACATATACACTTTCTCTCATGACTCATGGCTAGAAACATTAAATATAAATACTACTTGTGTTTCACACACACACACACACACACACACACAGACACACACACACACACACACACACATATATATACACACACACAAATGCCCAGTCCATCCCACCAATGGTGCAGCTACCACCTAGAGAGATCTGAGGTGACGGCCACACGCAAAGCAAACACGGTTCAATCACACACAGTTGAATACACAAGTTATAATATAGAAAGAGCGGTCAGCAGGGTGGTACAGCGCAGGGGTCAAAATGACAGAGTGTGTGTTGGTGCCACATCAAAGCAAACACACACCTTCTATCACGGCGTCAGCATTATAATTACGACCTAATTAAAAAGGTCCAATCTACGTTCTGCTGTCATGTTGATCCCAAACATCAGCGCCTTTCTTACTAGCCTTTCTCTCCAGCTCTTAACTCCACATTCGACCTCTACCTTTTCCTTCTCTCTCCACAACTCCTGTACTTCTCTGTTCCGTTCAATTTCCTTTTCTACTACTCTTTTGTTCCCTCCTCACCTTTCTGCTCTTCTTCTCGTTTTTTAATATTCCTCTCTATTCCAACGCGCTTTTTATACCCATCTCTTTAATAGAGAAACGATACCAGAAATGTAGTAGTCGATACCAAATACCAGTGAAATTCCACGATTCTCCATACCAATTCGATATCATGGTAAAAAACTAAATAAAACAATAAATCACATGTACTTCAACATACACTCCTTTATTAACATTTGTCTACTGTTTTTTGTGAACTTGTTATTACAAGTACATATTTTACTTAGTTACATACTTCTTTTAAGACCAACCATGATGTTTTTCCTAAACCTAAATGAGTGGTTTTGTTGCCCCTGGCTGGTACTGCACCTTCATACACGTGTGTAATATTCATGCCTCGGTGAGGCAAAACTTGACACTAACACGCTATCCTCTGGTGAACAGGTGGGTCTATTACAGGCATGATACCAGGTTGGAGGGAGAGACCCGTGTTGTTGGCTGAAGAGCTGTGAAGAGCCGAACACTCTGAGCAGCATTGAGAATGGATTACAATATATTTCTTGCCGTTTCCCTGATGGTCTGAATAAGTCGCTAGTAGTAGGCTCTGAGGAAAATGGAAAGCGACCCGGTTGACTTTGAGACAGGATGCCAACAAAAATACCCCTTGGAAACACTAGAGGAAGGAGAGGAGGGAAAGTTGAAAGGTTGTCTATATTGCCACTTTAACATGTCACTCCAAAATCTCGGGTTGAGATCTGGCGACTGTGAAGGCCATATGATTCAGATACTTTTCATACTCATGAAATCATCCAGTGAGCTAATCTAAATTAATCTGTCACCCATCAGTTAGGTTTTTAGAAGTAGGGTTCAGATCTAATTTCGAACCAATAGCATCTCATTTTGCATTGAATGCGGGAGCTGAACTAGAGTGTTTCTCGTGAGCAGTCAAGCCGATAAAGTTATTTGAGAGAGAGAGAAATCAGTAGACAGACAGGGAGAGGTAGACAGGGAGAGTGAGGGCAATGGTCCAGCAGAGGCAGCTGTGAGGCTGAAGGCCAGATGGAGAGCATAAGGAAACACTCAAGAGATCACTGGTGTCTATCCTCCTCTGCAATACACTCTCAACTGTAAGGGTTCTGTGGAGATCGACTAAATGACCTCGCACCATACTGAATGGCGGGTGGCAGCTCTGACAGTCAGTGTCACTAAATGTCGGCCTGTTAACAATAAACTGAAATGCACCGGTCTGATCCCGGCTCTTGTAGTCTTCCAGACATGTGGGAATTTTTATGTGGTTTTGATTGTTGACAGGAATCGGAATCATGTCCCAATAAAAGCTGCTTTTGTTGCACTGGCACATCACGTATTGAATTTATAGCCAATTTCCAAGAGCAATTGAAATAATCTAAATAATGTCTGGAACAGATAGTGAAGGGCACTTTGAAAGTACTTTAAAATATCAGCTCTTGGCCGTTCTTGCAATCCCTCCATCCATTCCCCCCTCTGGATCCTTCCTACAGTCTATTTTTTGCTTTCCTTCACATCCTTTTTTAATTTTCTCTTTCCATCTGTCAGCTCTCTATTTCAGATCAAGTGTAATACTCAAAACAAATGCCTCTATGGTACATTGTTGCGTAAACTGAACCAGACAGAAACAATGTTGTTGCTGTAAAGAACATTCATAAAAAAAGGTTGTTTATTGCCCCATGCTCAAAAGGTTATACACAGAACTTTTATTCTACTGTATTTAAGCATCATTCTGGAGGTCCAAACTTATATGGGCAATTAGTTTAGCTTGTGGTGATAAGAATCAGGCCACTTACCTCCTTCTCTTCCATATCAAAAAATAAACAACGTTAAAGCTGTAGTCCCTGGATGCCAGGGTAAATAATGTGAGCAGAAACAACGAGAGTGATGCAGTTTTAGGATAAAACTTGGTGTATTGCAGTTATTTGCGCCCTTGTCCAATCACAAATGTTGATCAGAAACACATTGGTCAGAGAGAAACACAAACACAGGCATTAAACGCCCCCAAATAGAAGTAATAAGAAGATTCAGTTCAGTCCAGTTTTATGTTCATCAATTAGAGTTTTTCAGAATTATTTTGGTTTTGTAAAAAGCCCCAACGTCAACAGAGCAGCCAGAATAACCTAACCACGCGCCAGATGGTTTGTTACACAGAACCATCTGAGAAGCCGTCATTGGAAACTGTTAGGAAAAGAGCAGGCAATTCCAAAAAATACTTGGCAGGTGATTGGATGAACCATCTGTCAATCAAACTCTTGCCGAAGCCAGTTGGGAGAAGAGCGAAAACATCTTTTCCATCGAGAAAAGCCTTCAGTGCCATTCTTTGCTCTTCTTTCAATAAAGAAATACTCTCCAGTTCTGATAGAACTGATGCTATTGCAGCATCTACGCTAACCTCTTCAGGAGCCGCCATTATTGTTTAAAACGAACAGTCGCCTCTCTGTGTCGCGTCACAAACACCTAAACCACGCCAGTAGCTCCTCCCAGGATGCTGATTGGTCTGGACACTGGTGGTTTGGACACAAACTCATTACTGGAAGCCTGACAAGATGGATTTCCGAGCAAGGTAAAGAATAGCCCTCCTTTAACAACAGGGTGTAGACCATGCAGTACAGATGCTGTTGTACAATACAACATCATCTGTGTGTTAGTATGCATGTGTGTGTGCACGTTTTTGTGTTTGTACTCACATCTACTTTTCTAAATTGCCACCATCAAGCTACAATTTGATACAATTGCATTCCTAATAACTAATCATTGAATAATGAGACTGAATGTGTGTGTGTGTGTGTGTGTGTGTGTGTGTGTGTGTGTGCGTGCGTGCGTGCGTGCGTGCGTGCGTGCGTGCGTGCGTGCGTGCGTGCGTGCGTGCGTGCGTGTCAGGAACAAGCTTTTAGTGAGGGTGACACTGGAGCATGGACTGTAAATAAGACGTCAACATTTTTTGTTTCACACGGAACACAAACGGCGGTTTCTTGAGTGAAAGCCCTTCCACCATTTGTCCGTCCACCCCGACATCCACCCTACACGGACTTTGTCGCTCTTTATACTATACGTCACTTGACTTCCTCTTTTACTCCAGTCTTAATTACTACGGCCACTCGAGGCAGCCCTGCATGTGTAGATGGGTACGTTGAGCATCATAGTTTGACGTGTAGGGCCACTGACCAAGCAGCCGTATTTGACGAGGTGGGAATGAGGAACAGGTTGTCTTTTCAACAGGAGAAAACTGAGGTACTAGACAGCTGCACAATCATCACATTATACATAATCCCTCTCTTTTCCTATCAGAGGTGAAGACAGGGAGAGGTGTTCAAGTCTGGAACCCATTACAGGTCTGTAGCTGTGTTGTTTCACCAAACAGCACACACACACACACAGAAATGCTTTCAATATCCTGCATATTCATTATGACAACATTAACTGTATGAACCTGTGTCCTCCAAAACTGTTTGTGAAGGTTACCGAAATCACAATTGTGGTCAAACTACAATGGTTTGATATCTCAAACAAATGAAACAAGTAAGCATTTTCTTTCCCACTTTGTTTTATCTTTGCTGCGGTTTGGACATGAACTCTTTACCACATGTTGGGCTTTTCCATAAGTCATCTACAGTATATAATGTTATAAATGATGTGTATCATGTATCTACACAGTAACTGTGTATCCGCAAAACTTTTCATGAAGAAATCAGCCTTGTTTTAAGCTTTATTTAAATAATTCAGTGGAGTTTTTTTTTTTTGCCTAAATCATAAAGGAGTATTTAATCTAGGGGTGGGAATCAGAGACCCCACAATAAGATCATGATTAATATATTTAATTATCATGATGATTAAGTCGCAATACAATCTTATTGCGATTCTAAACATTTTGCAATATGCGGAGTATTGCAATTTATTTTACTTTTTCAACTGCCAATTATGCAGTTTGTCAACATCTGTATCATCTAATAATATACAGTTTTCACTCTGTTCATCTCATTCATATATCTTGGTGAGAAGTCACAGGACATCTTTGAAAATGGCCATGCCAGTTTTTCCTCGCCAAAATTGAGCGTAATTTTTGGAGCGTTATTCAGCATTCTTCCTGACAAGCTAACATGACATGCTTGGTACCAACTGATTCCTTAGGTTTTCTAGTTTCATATGATAACGGCTTTTATATAATAAAAGATCGAGTTTATATAATAAAAGATCGATACTTGAGGTCTGTGTATCGATACAATATTGCCACGCAAAATGACGATACCATGCTGAATCGTTTTTTTCCCCACACCCCTAATCTAATCTGTCAGTTTCTTTGAAGATTTAAAAATCACCAAATATGGACACGCACAATATTCCCTGGACAGCAACAATATATTACATATCATACCTCCCGATCTATATATATATGTTTTTATTATGAAATCCATTCATCTTTCACCATATGTTTATGTACTACAGTGTGTTCAGCACTCAGCAGTCTGTTCATTTTTTTCGTTTTAATGCATGCAGCAGAGCTACTCCAGTTATTCCATCATGTTCTGCCAAAAGCAGCTTCCTGCAGAGCCAGTCGTGTGGCACCGGGCCACTGTACAGATTACTTTGTTGCTGTGTATTTTGTTCACTTATGCTCAACAGTTTGGTTGTGGCAGGTGCACCGATGCATGGTGCGTTTTGTGTTGCTGCTCTTTACGTTACTCCAGGTTGAACACATCAGAGCTTTACCAGTGCCAGTACCATTGGCTACATTTGACATGCAGTGGCTGCGTTCACTTCTCTGTAAGACAAATCCTTCTTGTCCAATTTTATTTCTGATGATTCCCGATTAACTGCAAAATACTAAGGGCTGAGAAGTATGTGCACTCTTTTTGAGAATGATTTAACATGCCCCTGTGACATTTCACCTCTTGCTCTCTGTGAATAGTGATGCTTACACCTGAAATATGTACTTTCACTGCCTTTAAGATTCTAATCGAATAATCTAATTAAGGGCCCAGTTGATCTGTTTCTACTGCTACTGCTACTACTAGTTCACACTACACAACTTTTGCCCTGATTTTCCACACACCGACAGTTTTTGGAGCTCCCAGACAAAAGCCCTAGATCAGAGGCAAATCGGCGGTAGCTCGCCGCTCGCACATCTGTGTTTGAGCATCATGTGTGAACTCCTCAAAGACGCGAGCCAAGGGGCTCACCGATGCTTCGCAGACACCTTCCAGATATCTAGCATGCTAAATATTTGGACATGTCGGGGACTCCGGCCACGAGCTAAAGCCAATGAGAGCGTGAGACACAGGTTAAGGGGAAACCCGGGGGAGGAGCAACACGGAGCAAAGTTGTTGTTGGAATAAAACTAAAAAAAGAAGTGTGGAAACAGGCTATTTTGTGAACACGTACCAACACGTGACAAAACGTAGTTTGAAGACCCCATCGGGGATTCCTCCCGGTGAAAGATCTTGACCCCTTCATTGGTCAGTCATGTAGTGTGAAAACCACAACAACTTCAAGACTCACAGTTGCAAGACAGTAAGATGTGCAGAGTGAATAGTACAGTGATCGTCGTGTGAACTAGGCATTACTGGATCAGGTGTGCAGGAGAGCTGAAGAAAAAGCTTGTTGAAGAAGAAGAACATGAAGACTGTAAAATGAAATATCCCTTTATAAATTACGTTTTATCTTGCTGCACTACTTAAGCTCTTGGTTAAAGGTTCAGTGTCCTGGTTTACCTGAGGCGTACGGCAGGAAGCAGCTGGGGTTGAATTCCAGCTTCTTCATGAAGCGGATGTGGCTGTTGTCACGGAGACAGTAGAGGTTCCTCTCACCCAGAATGAAGATTGAGGAGGAGGCGTGGGAGTAGGAGGGCACACAGATGTCCAAGGCCTGTTCTCCCAGGACAAACGTCCAGTCAGGCTGGAGGAGGACACACACACACATACACCGTTACATCACATCACACTCATTTCTTCAGTTTCAAAAGAAAAAACATAACGTATACTATGAGTGACATATGTACTGTCTGAACACCCTTCACAGAATATTCTCATGCAGTCACTGAAATACATCTCTTTTGTTAGTATTCCCATTTTACGAAGGCAGGCGTGGACAAATGCATTTAAGCTCTATGAATAAAGATATGCAATCTGTGTATGTTGGCATCCATGCTTCTTATGCTTTTATGCTGCTGTGGGAAAATTCACGTGTTTGTGTGTGTTGTCCAAAGGTTTATACGGGATGATGATCTAACTGCAGATCCTATCCTACTGAACTTCTATGGTAAATGGCAAGAGTACTAGAAGGTAGGGGTGTCAGAAAATATCGATACACGAGTATCACGATATTATGTTGTGCAATACCCGGTTGCTATTCAATTTTTCAGAAGATAATGCGTTTTTTAAAGCTGGAGTGTAGTTACTAGCATCATGCCATACTAGCTTGTCGCGAAGGAGGCTAAATAGCGCTCCAAAGTAAAGTTTTTTACATGCAGTATAAATGTGTTATTTTTGCCTATTCTGTTGTGTTCTTTTTACTATGACTTTTCCTAAAATTTAATTTTAATATATTGAATCGTTACCCCAGTATCATGATACGTATCGTATCGCCAGATATTTGCAGCTCACGAAAGATACATTTTTCCAAACTATGGATTCCTTTGTTGTTTACATTTGACCGGGGGAAACACAATTCAAAAGATTTCTGGGTAAAGCTGCATTTATGACAAACTCACCGTCAGCCTCTTGCCTCCAGTCTTGAGGGGCAGGTCAGGATCCTGTCGACTCTCTGCCTCTGTAGCCACGGCCAGAGTCTCGTACCTGGGAGTCACAGAGACACAGACAGCTGCTTTTAGAAACACACATAAAATCTCCTGTCGGCTCATTCTAAGGTAATGAAAACACAACGATTCCTATTTTCAGGTGATTATACACTAATTAAAACATTCTTATTAATATTATATTCCATTTCTGCCAATAGATCCCCTAATTGTTACACTCAGGCAAAACACGCAATTAGTTACTTCAGTTTTGACTCAGCGTTGGCTGCTGGAAGTGAAATGCCTTGCTCAAGGACACTTTGCACTGTGCAGGGAACATTTCTCATTCAACTATTCCCTTCAAATATTCCACAGCCAGACTAATTCTGCATTCACATGGAATCACGCAGATGATGGTAGACGGCAAAATGGATATGTTAGTGGACGAGAGCAGGACGGTAAAATGTTTTAAACAGGACCTATTATGCTTATTTTCAGGTGCATACTTGTATTTTGAGTTTCTAGAACATGTTTACATGCTTTAATGTTCAAAAAGCGCTTTACTTTTCTCATACTGGCTATACTGCAGCACCTCTTTTCACCCTCTGTCTGAAACGCTCTGTTTGAGCCGCCAACCCAATAGACCAGTCTGCTCTGATTGGTCAGCTGGCCCACTGTTGTGATTGGTCAACCTAACCAAACTCTTTGAACTCCAGCTCCAGAGGGCATGCCAAACTAGCCGCTAGGCAAAGTGTGTTATTTGGTGACATCACCGTGTTAAGGAAGAAAAGGCAGGACTTCAAGTAAGGGGAGTAACTCCCTTTGGCGTGGACTTTGGCCTTTTTTAACTTTGCATAACCATGCACAAAAAAACTATATAACGTACAAAAGGAAAGGGAAAAAGCTCAAAAGCATAATAGGTCCCCTTTAACTTTTGGTCAACCTCCGCGACGGAATTACAACCGGATGTTACAGTACATAGCATCCTCACACCGGAGAAAGTCTGGTTAAGTTTTCAAAAAATTATTAAAAGAAAGATGCAATTTATATCTTTTATATGCATTACTAGAATAAATACATGAAATAGTAGACACTAAATATATATTTTTGTATTATATGTTATTACATAACCATAGCAACATATCATCATGCATGTTTTGTTTTGCCATCCTGAAAATTCAGCTGTTTTTCCCCATGCCTTCCAGAAAGTGTCTTCTGTCTGACTGATTCCATGTTAATGCAGCATAAGGCTGACTGCTTCATCCACAGTGACGACACCAGCGCCTTTCTGAAAAATTCATTCAAGAGATTTTCAACTGCAAGCGCTTGGAGCGGCCGCACAAAAGAGTCTCTGAAAAAAAGACGTTGGGTGCAGCGCTTTGTAAGGTCTCTCCTCATTGGGACAATTGAAAAAAGAAGCTGGCAATCAGAAAACAAAAACTCTATATGGATACTCGGCCTAAAAACTCAAATCAGTTACTCTCAGACCACAACGACACCAACTATTTTCCTGAGAGAAATTCCGTCTGTTAGGCCAGGGCAGAAATCCTAGTACACTTCACT
The DNA here is from genome assembly GCF_015220745.1 of Sebastes umbrosus. Taxonomy (NCBI): domain Eukaryota; kingdom Metazoa; phylum Chordata; class Actinopteri; order Perciformes; family Sebastidae; genus Sebastes; species Sebastes umbrosus. The sequence goes on from NC_051279.1 coordinate 7,837,838, forward strand.
TATTCACATTCAAATAAAGTCGAACACTGTATAACATGTTCATTATTAACTAAATCCACAGCTAGAGTCTCATATTCTCCTTCTCTTTTACAGCTTCTGTCAGGTCATTCAACAAGCTGCTGACCTGCTGTTCCCCGGAACTGCGGTCTATCAGTTTTAATCAGCGCGCTGTTGGCAACTGGCTGAGGATAGAGTGGTCAGACTGATCTGTGGTCAGTTGATTTTGGCATCTTCAGCATCAGGAGTTTTCCAGTAAGAAGCTGGCAGTCGAAGCAACTTGGCGAGAATCGGTCCTTCTCCTCTAACACCTGGATGAACGGAGCGCTGCAAACCTGACCCAGCCCGAGTCCGGACCGCAGCCCAAACACTACATAACTGCTGATTTATCCACTCAGTTTTCTCACTCAGTGTTACATATTTGGACCATAGAACTGTTGTTAATCAAAGCTGGCAGGTCTGAAATCCACCTTTAATCGAAAGGACTATAATCCAATATGGCTGCCACATTATTGGCATCACTTGCGATTCATACAAACCATCCATGGACACCAATTTCTCCCTTAGCATTTTGTTGTTTAGTAGATTACACAACAGTTGGGTGATGTGAGGAAACTAGTTAGACAAACTGACACCACTAAACAGCACGTTTGCTGAACTATTTGAAGATTTTCATGTTTGAGCCTTGTGCACGTACGTGTTATTGATTGTGTCAAGGTATTTTTGCCTTTATTGGATAGTAAACAATAAATATACACACATACTATACACTATACTATAGAGCATCGTGTTTCTGTAGTTAGTTGATGTTGTAGTTAGTAGTGCGTTGACAGATTTTGAAAGGACACAGCTCCAAACAATCTCCAAAAAGATAAAGCAAAACGTTTTTGAGTTTATTTTTTGTTTTCCAATATCGTCCTCAAGCCTCAATCCTTAGTTTTTATTGTTATATTTGCACTCTTCTCACTTTGTATTGCAGTAATTTCCCTCTGAATAAAGATAAGTTTATATCTTATCTTATTCTTTTCATGCATTCAGTGTGAGCACACTAACTCAAAACTTGTTTATAATTAGTATGAAGTATGTAATTGGGACACAGCTTTGGTACTGTACACATCAGAGGCCACTCAGCCACCCGGGAAAAAAAATTGAAAATAAATTTCAAGTGCTGTCAGGTCTGTATGGGCACTTTACAAAGACTTTTACTTCCTACTTGTTTATTTTCTATTTTTTATTTTTTGTATAGAAGAAGAAATTGTCACATTACTACTCATCCCATTGCCTGAATATCATTTTATACCCGGATAAATCAAATTACCATATGCAACCCTATAAGTGCCACTAATTCCTCATAACATTGTGCAGAAAAGAGCAAAGGAAGTGTTCCAAACTTTGATTTCTGCAATACCCACGCGTGATTTATAGTTTTGAACTCATCCATACAGTAGCCGTACCCGCTGAGCTTCTATGAGAAACGGCGAGCAGACTAACGAGCTGCTTTATGGAGGACTGCCAGTAAAGGAACCTTTTCATCACACCGTGACCATTTCCTGGGGAAGAAAATGGACTATATTAAACATGTCAGCGGTTTTAAGCTTTTAAAGCTCAACACTCAATGGATCGACGGGCCGACTCCTGCATGGGTGAATGGATTAAATTCAGTCTAATAATACTAAAACAACACCATAAAATAACTGTATTCTTTCACTCTGTTTTGGAATTGCTATTCCAGCCTTCACTTAGATGGCTTATTAATGATGGGATGTGAATTAACTGCATACAGTACATGTATGTGTGACTGTGTGTGTTCAGTTCCTTCCATCAGAAGTCGGTTGGATGTTGATTTAAGTATTATGAAAGAGGGTAAAAATCACACAAAGCACTGTGTGTGTGCGAGAGAAAAATTGAAAAAAACACAAAAATCTGATTATTCACCTGCATGCCTAACATATGAGGAGGGAGAACAAGACGCACACACACACCACTGGCAGTGACATACACTTGGGAACACTAGGTTTTTTTGTTTTGTTTGCCATTTAAAAGTGTTTGTGGTGAATGTGGTGCGCTTGCTCACACACTTGGACAAAGTTTTGGTGGGGCCTGACTGTGTGAGCGTGTGTGTGTGTGTGTGTGTGTGTAGGCGGTATCAGTCAACATGTATGAGTGTAGGACACTGAGGTTGAGGAAACAGTGTTCTCATTTATATGAAAGAGGATCTCTCCACAAACAAACACACTCATGTACCTTAAACATATAGATCATACAAGCATATACATACACACAGTGTGCACACATGGACACACAAATTATACAAACACACACTACATGCACATGCTCTCTCAGTGTCATGGGTAAACACAAACTAAAATCTCAAAGCTGACGCCAACACACACACTCACACACAGCAACCAAATCAAGCTCTCATTCATCAGAGCAGGAGACGGTCCAACAGGCTAAATAAACTGAGCGAGGTAGAACAGTTTGACCAGTCATCTGATATTAAATGTACAACAGTCAGTGAAGCCCTGACCCCGTCATCTGATATGGAATATATATAACTGCGGTGAAGCCATAACACATCAGTGCCTGGTTGTGTAAAAGTTTCTCTCCTCAAGATTTCTCTAAAGATGTGATTCTGCATGGCCAAGCAGGGCTAGACACCACAAGAGGTAAGAGAGAATGTTTTTTTGTAATTTGGGTGTACCTGCCCTTTAAGAGTGATGTAAGAAAGGTGAAAACTGAGTGAGTCAAGTGATAATCAGAAACCCAAAAAGACTCCATGCCATACAAATCCAATGCACAAGAGTCCGCTGCAGAAATTAAAACATATCTTGAGCATCTCAGTCCGTCAAACGACAGCTCTTAAACCCAGAGAGACTTGTTTTTTCCATACAGAGCTAAGAGATAAATGTCAGCCGTTTGAACGTTCAATAACAACCGAATGAATTATCACAATTTAATCCATTAGGTATAAAATATATCTAAAAGTAACCCAGAGTTATATTAAGCTTTCTCTTCCAGTGTTCATTATTATCGATTCACGCTATTTGATTTTTATTTATTGATATATTTTTAGTCCGGGGGCCATAAACCAGTTCGATCGCAAAGCATTTCAGTTGAGAGATAATTTGTTAATGCTTTCTTAGAGCTGTATTGGGACCGCAACTGCTGTGCTAATGAACTGCTAATTCACTTCCTGCCACTCTTGTTTCACATTAAAAGCTTTTATTGAGAAGCACCTAAAGCAACTTCATTGTCTTTATCACCAATGTTTGCGACTATTAACTGTTAACTGCTATTGTTTACTGTAATTTTCTGTACACAACAAGCACTTTATTCAGCATTGTTTTAAAGTGGCAAGTCATTTAAATAAATGTATGTTAAAAGGTAACTTTTTTAGGATTTGGTGGCATTTAGTGGCATTTAGTGGTGTGGTTGCAGATTGCAACCAACTGAGTACCCCTTCGCTCACTCCTCCCTTTCCAAGACTGCGGTAACATGAGCCGCCGAATGCAAAACCATGATAACGTCGTTTGCCTCGCTCAGAGGCCATCCTTACCATAATAACACTACTTTATTGTGTACTTTACCATATTATATTCCATTTCTTCTCACAGATTTCCCAAAATGTTACACACTGTTCCTTTAAGTCACTATGGTTCTTGAGTCTATGGCCCACTGATGAAAGCATTGCAATATTTATTATCTTTGCAGTATTATGAACTCGGTGTCTGTCTGTGGCAACATTCCCAGAAAAAATGCTTTATTAAGTTACTGCTAATGCAAACATTTCCTACTGCTGCAGCTTGACATTAAAAGCTTTAACTTCAACTTGTGAAACACAAGTTGACTCTTATTATGAAGTAGTCACAAGAAATGCAATGTGTTTGTCAGTGAGGTTGACACTCACCACTGTCGTATCAAAAATGCGTCTACAAAACAAGACAACAGTCACTTTGGTAATTTTTTGACAACGGATCAGTTTGAAATATGTCAGGGAGTAATGGAAGAAGAAGGGGCAGCCACAGTGAGCTGTTAGATGAAGAGCTGCAGGCGACAGGCTGCACAGCGAAATCACCAACTATTTTCTCTTTCGCTGTTAGCAGACTGATGCCGTGTGCAGCATAAAATCAGATCATGGTTGCTCACAGAATGATGGAAAAAGACCAATTATTGTTATATTACAGTATACTGGGATCTGTAGTATTAAAATCATTTGCTGTTACCACCAATAATTAAGGTGTCCCCATATCACTGAGAACTGACATCTTAAGGATTGCCACTTTAAGTACTGAAAAGAGGAACAAGCATTTGTACATTTCTACTGAATGTTTACATGTATTCACCCGTAAGTTATAATTTACAAACTAACTTGGATGTTTTATTTTTTCAAAATGAACATAAAGGTGCAGTAAGGAGCTAAATTTAAATTAATCCATTTAAACCAGAAATGATATGTTAGTTTGGGTTGTAATGGACATAACAAGCTTGTTACTATAAGTAATGCAGTGTTGTCGTGTATGTAAAGGTACTCAGTATCTGCTCTATGTAATTTACTACTGAAAGTGCATCGCAAGGCTATGTTTGTGTGTCCAGGGAGAGTAGTGAAGTCAGTGTTTCCACAGCAATATCTAGTCTGGAGAATTTCTTGATATTGGTGGGGGGCATACAGATAACAAACAGCTGGGCGAGAAAACTACACACACACATGCCGTACACGCACACACAGCCTGTGAGACTTCTAAAAGCTCTCCATGCCTGTGCCAGAGGGAAATGGGAAGTGTGCATGTGCTTACATTAAAGAGAGGTACTTTCCGATCAAACTGTGGGTGTGTGTGTGTGTGCGTGTGTATGTGTGTGTGTCTACTTTGGTCCATCCAGACGAGCTCTGCAGTGAGAGCAGATGCCTTTAAGATGGTGAAGCGTGAGTCAGCGCCGCTCACTAACCATCAGCAGCTGATACTGAAGACAGTGGACAACGCCAGGTAACCTCATATAACTTCATAGCTGCTGCAGCTTACAGACTGGCACTTAAAAAGTGACGTGTATTCATGTTAAATGTTAACATTGATCTAACAATGTCTAAAATATATATGTTTTACTTTATGTTGCTTTTTGTATTACTTTAAAAAGCAATCCATGTTATGCTTTACTTTTACTTCAGCCATCATTCAGCAAAAGTAAGTCAACTCATTTTGGAATAAAACGTCTGGCATTTGCACTGATTTACAGGAAAAGTTGGGTGGGGTTAAGCGCAACAGGGCATCGGGACAATTCTCCTTCTCAAGGAAGGTTATTAATTACAAAAAAATGTCTGCAGAAAGGCCTACTTCAAGGATTTTAAAATAACATTAGTGCATGACAACTAATTTAAACAAATGGAATATATCCCAGAAAATAAAGAAATGCTTTTATGAGCTGGTTGGTATGTGTTCGAATGACTAGGCCGAACATTTTTGGGGTGTTTGAGTTAGAGGTAGATCTATTTATTGGTTTGGCCGATTAATCAACGGCAATAGGGTGTTTTCCAAACCATCTTATATTACCTTATATTGGTGGAACTGGGCTCTGATAGTGGCCGATGGCTGCGCAGTCTCCACTAGTTAAATAAAAACGGCGTATGTAAAAGGAGCTGACGAGGCTGCTGCAGAAGTAAAGAGGATATCGCCAATTAATCGGCTTTCGGCTTTTTCCTGCTACAAACTATCGTTATTATATCGGCTTTTAAAAATCCACTTTCGGTCGACCTCTAGTTTGAGTGGTTTTAAATGTTCCTAAAATATATTTCCACCCCTGAAAAGTAATGTGTTATTTTGTAACATGTAAACCTGTTGTATTGCTGTCTGAGTAAAATGAGAGAAAAGCTGACCAGCATTAGATCATAACAGACGAACATAATAAATATTACACATAAATATGAAGGCTTTATGAAAACACCTACTTGTAGCTCTCCAGCTGGCGTGCAGAGGAAACAGTGAGGAAGCTGTCTGTTCTGGGGTTGTAGACCAGCGGGCCGGGCAGCAGGAAACCAGGGAGGAACCTGCCGAAGGAGTAGCTGTCCTGCTCGAAGAACATCAGCATCCCGTCCATAGACTGGATACACAGGGAGTGGTGACCTGAGGGACAGAGGTGTGGGGGGGGAGACGATTCAGTCACTGATATCCAATAACGACCAAAATCACTAGGGAAGCACTTACATACTGTTGGTTAGGGCTGCTTGATTATCGCAAATATCATAATCCCGATTATTTTGGGCAATATTGAGATCACATTTACTCATTGACCGGTCGGTGGATTCAGTTTTTTTTACAGCGAGGTTTACAGCGAGGTTTCTTGTTTATTTCTATAATTCAACACAGATTTGTTAGCAAATCAGCATTGTCAGGGAAAAAATAGGGTATGTCCGTTTACCTAGACGCGAACCTAGCAACATTATTGGGTGTGTGGAGGTGTGAAAGTATGTTTGAACTTCTTTCCCGAGCTCTCCACAAAAAAACGTCTTCACATTTCGTGTGTACAACCAAGTGCAACACAATGAATACCTTGGAGGAGAGACTTCACTTGTCTTTACCTATAGTACATTCCAACACGGTCTCACTACAAACTCGTCAAATACCGCCGATTGGGCAGCATCGGAAACCGACAGGAAGTATGTACCGAACAGTATGTGACGAAGTATGTTCAACAGACGGAGCAAGAGACGTAGTATTAATAGTGTGAGAGTCCCCAAAGGGCGGGCGGGAGGGAGGTGGTGGATGAAAACAGACACAAGACTTTCAAACAGGTGTTCGTATCCTGTGTGAAACTAAAAGTAAAGTTGACTTATTTTGTCCTGCCAGTCTTTAGTCACGTGACTCGTCGGTATCGTCACTCACGTGACTCGTTAATCACTTGAATCGTTAGTCAGTGAAGTTAAAATAAACCCCGACCGTTTCCCAAGGCTTATTGAAAGAGGTTGAGACACTTCATGCCTCGAGCTATGGGGTAGGAAACATTCACAGTATAACTGGAGCTGCGGTCATGTGTTGCTATTGGCTCAACTTTGGCAAGTGCAGACCAGCGCATGTGTTGTACCCCAATGACAAGATGCAATGATGACGCGTGACATCGCCTTTTTTCACCCTCTTTGCCATTTCCTAACCCATCTAAGTAGTAGTGTTGCATAAACCTCACTTCCTGTGAAAATGGAAGTTTATTTTGAAAGGACACTATGCATGTAACGAGCGTCTTCTCAGTCAGTCCAGTTTGGGTTTAAAAAGCCTGTTTCTACGGCAGCAAAGTCAATTTAATTTGGACAACTGTTGAAATGAATAAAAGCCCAATCACTGTTAGCCAAAAAGGCCTTTCACTTTTTTGGGGTTACATGTTCTGTTTTCTGACAGCTCTGACTGTTTCAAACTTTCGAGTATTTAAGCATGAGCACCAACGATCCTGAAAGACATTCACGGCTTCTGTTTCATTTCAGCCGTGATGTCGTGTTGTGCTATGAGGTGTGTTTCTCCCTCTGGCTGAATCTGATATCTCCATTAACACCTACACACACACACACACACACACACACACACACACGCACCTGGGTCTGGGTATGAATGTGTACAAGAGTGTGTGTTTGTTAGGAAAGGCCTGATGTAGGACATACTAAGCCCTAACACACACAAACACACAGCAACACACACGGCCATAAAGCAGTGGGGCTGTGTGACCAGAGAACTATAATTAGGCCTCAACGCGCTATTAAAACTCACACCGCCATCAACTAGAGGTCAGGGAGACAGCCACCTACAGCGCAACACACACACACACACATTCACACACACTCGACATCTATCACCAAGGATTTAGAGAGAAAAGCTGCCCACTCCTACACACCTATTCTGAGTAAACACGTGTGTGTGTGTTTGAGTGATGAGCGGAGTTCAGGGTGGCCGCTAACATCCTGAAGGTCTCTCTCACCCTGCCCTGAAGTGTGTTTAATAGTCGCTGCGTGACGGGCATGATGCTCTACGAATCAAAGTTGAGTTGTTCTCAACTTTTTTCAGCGCTCCAATGACGAGATGAAGCGTCAACCAATCACATGTTTTTGTTTCCCCCCTTTCCGTTCCGTCTAAAGAAAATGGCCGTTAGCTAGTTCCCAGTGCTATTTAATGACATAACTATGTAAAGGAGTGCTTGAGCAACACTTCAACACAGGTACCTCCACCGGAACTAGGAACCTGTTGAGGAACTCATTGCATTTCGACCGCAGGGACCATGGTCTAAATTAAGTTACGGGGACATTTTACCCCTAAAAAAGGCCCTGCTCGGGGCGTAGTACTTTCTGAAAGTACTGGAACTTTCGGGGTGGGGTTTGCAGCAATGACCGCTGCTGACACACACACAGCGCAGCTGCTTCGACGGCTTCAACTCGTGTAGTACTTCATTATTAAACAAGGAAGTACTCTAATATCGATTTTATAAATAAATATTGACAAGGGGAGGGCATTTTGTCTTTGTTTGTTAACATTAAAAGTAAGGTTAGGCTCTGCTGTCGGCTTTCTGATTCATAAAAAAAAAAGACAGAGAGAAACAGAGAGAGAGATCATGAAGGCGAGCGGTAAGGTTAGAAGAGACATACAGTGCGGTGGTGCTGTGAATGAGAGAAAGAGAAGTTATTTTCTGATTGTTTCATGGCGGTTACGCTCTAAAGCACAAATAAATAACCATCAAACACTCAACAGATGATTTACTGTGGCGACAGACTGCATTTCATCATTACATCCAACATGCAGCAGTAAATGTCATCGCAGTGAGACACACTGAACTGCGGGCTGCAGATTGTTTACCGCTGTGACCACCAGCAGCCCTCGTCACGTCATGATGCTTTTTCATACGTCAGCGGACTATTTGCCAAATCTTCGCAGGGAAACGCAGAGAACAATGGGCTGAAGGAACCTTTTAGTTCTTTGAAAAGTAGTCTAAAAATTACCAGGAATTTCTTGGTGAAAACGGGGCTAATGTAACTCTGATTTTGAATTTTCTCATTTCAGGCAGGAGTAAAAAGAGAATTAGCCTAAATTAAAAGCTAAAACTAACTTTACTTGCAGCTGATCAAAGCCTAATATATACTTCTGCAGAAAAGCCTGCCCACAGCTTCCGCCAAGCCGCAGAGATGGTTTGCAGAGCTTTCAGAGAGACACAGAGATGTACCGCGCACCTCCTGAAAAATGTGACTATGCGCCAGGCACCGCGGACGCCTCAGAAGTTTGATTGGACATCAGAGCCGGAAGGTGGGATGTCCTGACAAGTATCTCACATCACCTTATTAATTCTTGGCACAGGAGCTCCTCTGCATCCAACTCTTCCATGATTTTTATTTCCAGCCATGGAGATGTGTTGGGTTAAACTTATATGGAACTATTGAATCACGCCTATCAAATAAATCAAAGATCGCCTGACAAAGGATTTGAAAACCGCGGGTCCAAATCAAAAACAGATCACATGCTACGTGCAAACCGCCACACCAGCCCGTATAAGTGCACAGCAACAGGAGTATAAATAAGGCATTAAGCTGCCGTAAACAGTGATCATAAATAAGATATTTCGTTACTCTTTGGTTGAAATCTTGAATCAAATATAAACATGCTTTGTTTTGTCAGGACTTAAAAAAAAAAGGCTGGATACCCGAGGAGTGGACCTTCCTCCCAGGCAAACACTTTTCAGGTATCTGATGGTCGTTTCCCACCCAGAAAAGCAGCGCTAGGGTCAAAATAACACCCACTCAGACAGCCTGACACGGCACTGTATCATCAATAATAAGAAAAGTGCTACGTACTGAAAATGAGAGCCAGGCTGTGCCGTAATAGCAACTGTGCACGTGTAATTTCACACGCCCACGCCCAGGTATAACGTGTCAAAGAGCCCTGTATGAGAGCGCCGCTGCTCAGACACAGTGGAGGAAACGGGCCTGTATTAGTGTCATTAATAAGACATGTTGAACAAGCGCACAGAGCAGCCAACAAAGCACAGAGGCTGGCCGCACACTGCAGTGGGCAGAGCCTCGCCTCTGTGTGTGAGAGAGAGAGAGAGAGACGGTGTGTGTGTGTGAGACAGACATGTGGACGTGTATGTCCATGCCAATTTGTTTGTTCATGAGTGTATGTACATGTGTCTCTGTGTGTGATTATGTGTATACTGTGTGTATATCTATATGCGTCTGACCAAAGCTTGAAAAGGCCAATCCATTATCAGTGTGTTTGTGTGTGTGTGTGTGTGTGTGTGTGTGTGTGGCCTGAATGTGACCCAAACCCGAAGGCAGCCCAGCTATTAGAGCAGTATTAGTACAGAGCTGCTATTACAGCGCCTACAGCACTGCTAAATGGCTGCTATTATAGACCTTCACACACACACACACTCACGTGTAAGAGCAGACACAACTTGCAAAAACTTCCCCACACACACACACACACACACTCACGTGTAAGAGCAGACACAAATTGCAAAAACTTCCCCACACACACACACACACACTCAAGGCTTCCAAATCCAAACACACACTTTGAACATTGGAGAGCAGAGTGCTGTCACACACTGCTGAAAAATCGACACACACACACACACACACACACACACACACAAAACTACAAATCTGGAGATCGGGCTGATCTGGCCTCAGAGCTACAGCCATCACTCTGTACTCAGTGTGCTTGTGTGTGTTGCTTTGTGGATATCTATATTTATGTCTTTGTTTGTACATGAGTGTGCACTTCTGCGTTGTGTCTGCAAATCATTACGAGTGCGCGTGAGCGTGCTCCAGCAAATCAACCGTGAGATCTGCTCATTTTCCTGTAAACTGTGTGAAACAGCGAGGAAAGCTCCAGCAGCGAGCAGCTTCCCCAGACTCAAACAACACGTATGACCTCAACAAGGACGAACGAGACAAAAGAAGCCACCTCTTCTGCATCCACGATGTCAAATAACAATGTGTATCTACAACAGTCGAAGGAAGGAAACAAAGGTTGTGTTGTTTTTCAATTTCAACACGAGAACATGCTTATAAGAGATTTGTATGACAGGAAGCAGGCAATAAGAATGAGCTTAGGTTGTGGTTGTGGATGAATCTAAGGGGATGCAAGATTGGTACTAGAATAGGAAAGAAAAAAAAACTAAATTCTGCTCAGTTTTCTTTGATTTATAGTTTAATATTGTCACGATTTATTTGGATTTGAGTTAAACCATGAAGAGGGTCTGCAGTGTCTAAGTGATGATGGTGAATGAAAATTAAACCACCGTCAATGCAACATAAATTAAATACATGCAGAGTGAAAATTGAGAATTTGGTTACTGAAATTCAATCAAGCCATTTTTATTGTTTAGTTCATTAATTACATACTATTCACTACACACTCAATATGTGTACTGTTGTTCAACATACTTGTGTGTGTATAAATAGTAGCATGTATCTTTTTGGATGCACTGAGCAGTAATTTACGTCGTCTCTCACTGAGAGTCTCCTTGGAGACGTGTAACTATGGTAACCCGTACCAACCTCATGTAACCATACTATGATTGGTGAGAATCATAAAGTCTGAATTAATTTAAAATATAAATTACGCCCATAGCAAAGTGAAAACTTTGATGTGCTGGGTTGTAATTCAAGCTGAGGAGCCGGTTACAAACATCCCCATACTGCCGGAGTGTCCTTGACGTAGACACTGAATCGCTACCAGATCTACGGGTGCTGTTCTGTAGCTGAACTCTGACCTCTCTCTTGAGAGGTGGTTAAAAAAAGGGAATTTCCCTGCAAGAGGCAATACAGGATCCCATTCATTCAATTTAAGGAACTGCAAATACACAGCCTGCACCGCCATCTAGTGGTGACAGCAGGGAAAAGCAAGAGGAAAGAGGATGACATCAATTAGGAGAGGAGAGGAGAGGAACTATGTTTGTCTATAGGTGTGCATGTATTTCAGTGAGTCATTATTACATGTGTTTACTGTAAGTGTGTATTGTATGTACTATGTGTATTATGTATTATGTGGTTGTATGGGAGAATGTGTAAGGGCCCAGACGCATCAATCTGACATCAAAGAACTAGCGGCGATGAAGGCCGACTGTTGCCTCACGTCGCCTTTGTCTTGGCCAAAAAAGTTGCACTTGAACACACCGCAAAGACTACAGCCTGTGCCTGTGTGAGATGAAATAACACTCTACAACAGCCGGTGGCAGTAGTCTGTATTCATCATTCAAAACGGGAAACCGGAAGACCGAGGACGATGGATATACAAACCGTTGTTATGATACGTACATGAAATAAAGCAGCGTTTGCCAACCATTTTCACACCACTCACACTCACCACTTAACTTCCAGATGGCCATGTTGTTGTGAAAACATCTGTGTATTGGAATGATCAGATGAGATTAAGATGAAAAATGACAAGAGCCTTCTGTGTGCACCCTCTGGACTTGACTCGTTGGCTTGCTTTCTTCACTTCCATTTCTCTTCTTGTGCACTGATTCGTTAAAGCTGAAACGCCAATCAGAGTGATTTCTCTCACCGACGGGCGCAGCCGATTCAACATGCTAAATCCGCCAAAAAGTCCCCGACAAGGGCAGACTAGAGCCAACGGTGCAGGACACACCGCAAAAACTAGGCCGACAGACGCTCACCGACAACCCCATGTGCGTCAGGGCTTTTAGGTTACGTGTGTGTGTGTGTGTGTGTGTGTGTGTGTGTGTGTGTGTGTGTGCTGCTGCATTTGCATACATTTATGTTCAAATGTGGACATCCGTCCATGCAAACCTGTAAGTATGTGTGTGTGTGTGTGTGTGTGTGTTGGAGAGAGAGAGACTGAGCACGAGAGCTCACATGACATCTTAAAATCCTGCTGTACAGTGTGGTGTTACCAGAAAACAGCACGTGGAAACACACAGACTCACTTGCAGGTTCATGGTACGCACTACGCACGTGTATTCACCACAGGCCAAGGTATTGGTTTTAATGAGCCCACACTGTTCTTTCTATCAATCAAACACACAGTCAGACTCTGTAAACACGGAGTGAATGAAGGGTCCATCATGCCAGGCCACAGAGTCTGGCAATTTCTCTCCTCACACACACACACACCTTGACAATACAGCCTTTATTTGGAAATGCCATTTTCTCTGCTTTAAAGGGGGTTCCCCGTGTGTGTCTGTCTGTGTGTGTGTGTTTTTCTTGGATGCTGACTACTGAAGGGCTTTCCCCTACTTGGTTTTTCCAAAAGCTCAATTGACTGGAGAGAGAGCAGCTATATGACCCCTCTCTCTCTCGCTCTCTCTTTCCATCATTCGCTCCTCTTAGAGACTTTTATAGTTTTATGTATTTGTCCAGTGCTGCCAATTATCACTTTTGCCAATGTTCACTCATGCACACATACGCACATTTGTACTTGTACACTTGTGAGGACACTCACTGACATAATGCATACCCTGGCCCCTTACCCCAAACTTAAACATCACAACTAAATGCCTAACCCCAACCCTTGCCCTAAGCTTTGAACCTAAACCTGAATCTCTCTAACACATGAGCGTGCACACAGACACACAGCTGGTTAAATGGTAAAAGTACCTTCTACTAGCCACTGCTGCTGGTGGATATAAAGTGTTCATGGGACTTTATGCCATGATGTCAGAGAGATGTTATCATGAAATGCAAGAATCAGTGAGCTAGGATGTGAGCATGTCCACAGACTTACCAAAACAATTATATATAAATCAATAAATAAATAAAAAGAGTGAGACAGCTGGCAAAATGCAGCCAAAAGAAAAATCAGTCAGTCATACCTCCGACCCCTCCAAAGGTGCCGTAGGTCATGTTGCAGACTGTTCTCTTCAGATTGTGTTCATAAACCAACTTCAGCTGGTACTGATCACCGTGCTCCACGTTCCCTGCAGTGCCTGCACACACACACACACACACACACACACACACACACACACACACACACACACACACACACACACACACACACACACACACACAAAGACCAGAAAACAACAAGTCAGTATGCTGTTTTTGAAGGTGAAAGTTGTTCTCACTTAACATGAATGATGAAAACAATCGTCTATTCAAAGTGGGAGGAAATACAGAGAACATAACTGATAAAAAAAGCATTTAACTCCTTAATGTTTGTGTGCATGTGTGTTACCTGAAACAGAGAAGATTGAACACTTCCTGGGGTGAAGAACAGCCAGATGAAGAAGCTCTGAACACCTGAAAAGAGAACAAAAGATACATTGTTACACATCTAGGCATTGGACGATATGAAAATTTCATGTCACGATTATCCTGGCCAAAATAATAGCAATTCACAATATCATCCCGATAATCATCAAAATCTTGATCAAAGATATACAGTCCATGACCAATACCCATCCCTACATCACAGGTCAGACGTCTGGGTCAGCTACAGAGCTGTAACCATGGAGCTGGTTAAGATTCAGTTTCTTGCTCAAAGACACCTCCGCAGGGCAGATGTTTCCTGCCGCTGTGGTTGAACCCGTGCTCTCAGCTAAAGGGTGGTATCCATTCATATTTTAACTCATACTTCTAAAATAATTACTGTAACAGCTGGAGGATTTTTTTTAACATTGGTTTTGGTTGAGGTGTAGATGATGGTCTCAGTGATGCTGATCCTAGATTTTCACGTATTCACTTTACCACAAACCCACAGAGAAGGAATCTGTACACTCTTTGGACCCAGAGCAGCTGCTGTCTCACTAACTTCCAACCACTGTTGTAATGTTTGTCGAGAGAAGAACAACAAGGGAGGAGAAAAACTGGATCCCACAAGTTTTCTTTCTTCCTTGGAAAACCACTCAAAGTCAGTTCTGAAACAAAACCTTTCACCATATGCCCACCCCGGTCTGCCCTGGCAATATTTACAACGTGCTTCTCTGTCGAGGGCCAGCCTCCAAAATGCCCACCCGTCTCTGAAGAATGCTGTGCCGAAAACCACAGGTAACTAAACACGACGTCTTCCAAGCAGACTGATTTAGTTGGATGCTGCTTCCAGCGTGATGCCGTGGGAAGCCATTGAGGCAAACCACCAGAGCTGTTCCCAGAAACGTCGCTTTCTGGAAGGTTCCTGTGCACCCACAGTAAGGCGATGGGAGGTATGGTGTTCAGATCAATGGCAAAAGGCTGCCAGGGTTAGGGGTTCAATTTGTAGTTTAATATTTAAAGGTGAGGCGCTTGTGCTTAATTTCCTGTATATTTCAGACTGGCTAGAAAAACTAAGCACACACTCTCTATCCACAGCAAACTTTAACTGTAACGGGATTGTCATACATTCTGAAGCAGTGCAGATAGTCTTTGCATCACCGTTTGCTTTTTTCCCAAATTTTAAGAACTAGTACAGCGCCCGATCGGAGCACATGCCCGACCGGAACGCGATGATTGTTTGAACCCCAAAAGTGCTGTTTGCAGCTATGTCGAGAACTGCAGTATGGTTGCTTATACCTGCCACGTGTGAAGTTAATTGGATGAATAGTTCTTGAGATGTGCGAAGAGCAATCATACATACACAGACAGACAGATATTTTATTTTTTTATAGTCACATGATGCCACCTATATTGATTTTATTGTAATCAATTTCAAATAAATACTCATCTGTGTTAATTATCTACACCAACCATTTATGTAAGTTTCTGCGAGCAATGACGGACGCATTTGGCTGAAAGTAACCAGTTGAAACGGTATAGTCACTACGACATGCCACCGCAATAATGCCAGCGCTGCTAGATGGCGGACCACACAAAGTGGTCGCCGGATTCGTCTATAGATATCAGTGTCGTAACTGTCAGTGTCGTAACTATCAGTGCCAAACATTTGTCTGCTTCACCTAAATGTTTAATCGAAGAATGTAAAAATATTTGCTTTAACTCTTTTTCTCCTGTGTGCCTAGTGCCTACTACTTTGAAGATTAAAGCAAGGCACAAACAATGTTAAGGTCAGTTTGTTCCATTCAGATGCTTTAAGGCTCACAAAGGTTAAAAAACGTTTTTAAAAATGGGTTTTATAAAAGGTCACAAGGTTCAGTGTGTTCTATTTCCTGCTTAGCAAAGTATAAAGTGGATAAAACTGTCCACTAAGTGACATATCATCACTATTCTGTCATCCCACATCATTCCATTCTTCCCGCTATCCTTCCTCTTCCCCACTTTCAAATAGTTTTGGCTGTGAAGGGTCTCTTAATCATCTACGCTCCAAAACAAGCCAATTTCACCGGAGGCATTTGCACATTTCACTTCTCCTTGACTCTGAGGGGGTCAGCTCTCAAGATCCAATTATGCAGCGCAATAAGAAAGCAGCATGGGGCCCCTTGGTTTCCGACAGCTATGCGAGCAACTCAGTGGTCAGCCTTACATTATAAGCACAACTATGTTTGGGTCGCTCGGTGGCTGATAGATCGTGGTAAATCATGACGAGGGAGAGAAACTCCTGACAGGGCGGTTTTGGGTTGGCATGCATCGCAGGGGAATAAAAAGACATGTTAATGTGGTGGTAAGAAACAGCAGGGATGGTTTTTCTATGAATGAAAACACAGTGTGGTGAGTTATGAATGGGCGTTTCTGCCTGCCAGTTTAAAGTAAGGCTTTATTATAAGCTATACCACGAATGTTTATAATTCACAGAAGGTCAAGACATAGAGTTAAAGGGCGTCTTAACAAGCCAACATTTAGTCTGTTTTAATCAAACTCTGGTGCAGTTTCTTTGTGAATGCAGTAATCATACTCTGGTGCGGACCAAAACAACCGGTTCGAGACCACTTGTGAGAAATGGTCTCAGACCGTTCCCAAGTGAACCCTAGTGCTGCCTGCGCGGGCATTTGTTGAGATGGACTCAGGTAAACGACAGGTTAACATGAGTGGGAGAGGACTGACTTGGACTTGTGTTTGCTTGACATCTGAGCCGGAGAGAACATAAAGAATATGTTAATAAAGTCCACAAAAATAGTGACATTTAAAAAGTAATGCGAGATAAGCAGCAGCACATATATGTTACACAAATAGAGATATGGCTGTCAGGGTGGCCACAGTGCACATAGTAGCTGTCCTGTAATCTAAGTCCAATAGTTCAATTCCTGCAGCAGGCCATTATGTCCATCAACACCTCTGTGTCCTCTCCAACGATGACCTTCTACCTGCTCACTAACAACAAGCCATTTAAAAAATGAGCATCAACTAAACGTATGCAATGTAAATGTAGAGTTTGCAACTTTTTTGTTCTTATTTTGCATAACATTTAGATTTTAGGCATTTAGCTGCTCCTCTTATTCAGATTGATTGCAATAGTGGAATTCAATTCCAATGCCACAAACATTAGAAACCACCAACAGTAAGAAGTGCAGGTGTGAAAGCCATGAATGGATCCTTGGCAATATCCCTGTAACCTAACCTTCCATCACAAAAAACAATAATTACCAACAAACAGTGAGAGTGTAATTTAACAAGCAAAAACATGAAGCCAGCTAATACTCTCAGTTTTATATCATCGTAAATTGTTTAGGTTTTGGGAGTGCTCGTCTGTATTTTCTGATATTCATAGACTAAATGATAAATCAATTAATTGAAAAAAATTAATTAAAAAAATTAATAATGTGCATTAGTTGCATCCCTAAAATGGTACAAGATCTGATGTTTACATTTGCTTTGCTGTCCACACCCTCTTTGTGCCTTTAGAGGAGTGTAATCTGTTATTTGTCCTAAGACAGTAAGGTGGTGCTCTGCATACGTGAGACAGTGATTTCAGTTTGATTCCTTGCAGAGGACATTAGGCTAATGCCAATTTGACCTACAAAACATTAACACAGGTGAATGCCTCACGTACAGGACTGCAGCCTGGAGGGCTGGAGGGAGGGAAGGGGGGGGCGGGCAGAGAGAGATTAGCAACACCATCAATCATCTTGGTGTTAGAGCACAGATCTGTGGTGACTTGATTTATCAGGAGTGGTGCCATGTTAAGACTGAAGCCAGTAGTAGAACCAATAGAACTCGTTAGTGTCTAAATACTAACATATCCATCTTCGTAACAAAAACTAACAAAAAGCATTCCAAAACATTAAACATCTACTACAAATCAGAATTAAATGTTCTGATGTTCAATTCAGCATCTGGAATTTAACCTTTGTCTAATCGTAAATTGCATTAATCGTGTCCTTTTAATCACAGTGTCAAATTACATGTCACATCTGTTCATAGGATAGAAGACTTAATCTAGAGGGAAAGTATAACACTCTACAGTCCACCATGGCTGCAGCACATATCTATTTCAACCCTTTGGTGTCCTCGGTTTGTGAGGTCTACTTACGAGACAAACTTGCCCAATTCCACCTGGACGATGGCGTTTTGAAGCTGGACTTCCAGAAGCAGGGCGTCAGCTATACCGCCCTCGCTGGTCTTATTGATATGTGGGGAGAATATCCGCAGCATCCCCATGTAGCTGCCCACCACCACCTTGTCTACAAAGTTATAAACACAGAAGAGGACAGTTGTTGTATGTTATAAGTCAGGAATGAAGTTGTCACTGCTAAGAGGACAGGAGCTCAAAGGGTCTAAACAGCATTACATTCTTCTTTTTTATAACACGAAGTTTGACAACTTTGATGCCGTGGATGGGACACGGGCCAAACTAAAAAGTCAAAGTACACGTCAAATCATTTTTTCCTCAAAGATGGTTTCTTTCATTTTAGGTAGTTCTTATCATGCTGATGTATGTTCAAGTGATCATTTTTCTATTAAGTTTGGTTTTAATTAGTTATTTGATGCTGTAAAAAGGGGGTGAGATGTCATGATTGGCAGCTGTGATTCTCTCTCACTGACAAGCTGCGGCCGTGCTTAACTCACAATTGGTTCGGGTGGGTGTATGGGCGGGACTTCACCACCCAATCACTACTGCGGACATGCGTTGTCCATCTTTATATAGTCTATAGGTTTAACGGTCAGGGGTCAAAGTGTTGTGTTTGGTCTGTGATTATACTGTGTCTTTTTGTGAGGTGGTTGGTGTATCTCTTCCTCATTATACACTGACCATGTCCGGTCCCACTGTTGTCCACATCTCCGACACATAGGCATCCTTGGTCAAACTCCTCCCCCTCGCCAAGCACTGCTGACCACCAATCACGGGCCTTGAACAGAGACATGCTGCCTCTGATTGGATAGAGAGAGAAAGACAGAGGAGGAAATGTGTTAGATTTCTTCTGTGAACGTGACATGCACAGATGCTGTCTGTCTGTTTCTCTGTGGTGTCATTTTTCAATCACATATAGTCCTTCTAATTCATAAAAGCACATTTAGGAAATAAAATACAGTTGGACTATATTTTATCATTTTATTCAATTCTGTGAAGAAAACTAAATGAAATTGTTATTTTTATTTGGACAATTATTTATAATACAAACTTAAAACAAATCTTGCAGGATAAGGGCACGGTGAAGACCTGAACAAAAGCTATATTAACAGAGCCTTCCCTCTCTGCTAAACAGCCTCGCCCTGCATTGGAAAAGTACGCAGTTAAAGAAACCAAAAAGCTGATAGAACAATGGCCAAGCATCAGGGAGAAGAAAACTGTGATTTTGCCAAAAAAAAAAAACATTAGGTATGAATGATTGTTAAAAATTATAAAACAAAAATACACAATACAGAGAATTGTATTAAAAGTCCCTTAAAATAACAAGAAAACTCATCTATATTTTTCACGGAAATAATCTCCTAAAAGTTAATCCAAAATCGCTCGTTTTACACAAACCTCCTGCAGTTTGCGTTCACTATTTTGGTTAATTGTACAGTTTACCGTTTTTTCTGTACTGTTATTGTTATGCATTGAATACAATATGAAATATCCATAAAATATGTCCTTTCACTGCTCTCGGGCACCACATCAGTTGGTAATGAAGAAGGTGCAAGCATTACTTTTTCACTTCTGTTCCCAGATTTATCCTGCTGGCACAGAATCAAACCACCAACCCTCTGTTCACTACAAAAACATTGGATTATCAATTTGACCAGAGAGGTGGAGCGCGAGCCATTGGCATGGTGACAGCTTGGCCCACTGTGTGGGCCCAAGAGGCTCTCAGTGCTCTGTGCACCTGCAGCCAATGGTAAACCAGAAGACCAATCACATGACCCCAGGATTCTGAGTGTGAGTATAGGGGGGATGAGGAGGGATGTAGGAGGGGGCAAGCAGCTTTTCTACTTGCTAAATGCTGAGCAGGTGGAACGGGCAGCTAATCCAGAGAGGGAATCCCTCCCATCTCCAGTACACTGCCACACAGAGCTGAGCGGGTGTTAAAGGAATATTACACCTTCTACTGCCAAGATATTTCACAAAAGATTAATTTTTAAAAGGCTGTGAGGGAGGCAGACCGGGAAGGAAGAATAGAGATTTTTTGCTTTTTTTTTTTTTTTTTTTATTATTAAACCTGAAAATGATTGTACTCAAAAACTTATCAAATAAAAAAAAAAAATATCAAATATTTGTTGCATTCACAAGAGCAAAGAGCTGTTTGCTTTTTTTCTGATGATACAGTATTGTTAGTTGTAGCAGCATTACCTGCAGCTTCTCCCAATGACAGCAGAGAGAGAGGCAGTAAGCCACAAAGGTGCAAATCCCTGTCCGGCACTCCTCACTTATTTTTATAGCAACTTAATTTTATTTCTAACAGGCTAATGAACTTACAGTATCATCCTATAACTGTCTGCTTGGCTTGGTGCTTTGTTGACTTTCCTTGGCGCAACCTGTTGCACATCACCTGCACTTTTTACAATTTACCCTAACCAGTTTAAAACAATTAGCTGTAAAATGTGCCTTGATTAATGCTTTCTGACCAACACTGTTTAAGGTAGTAGTATTAGTAATTTATTTTGGTCAATATTAACAATTTTCCACAAAGAATGCACATTAAAATAAATAAATAAATAACAATAAGGCATTAAATTAAAGGGAAAACCTACCTGACCGATAAGGTGGCTTAAGCGTATTATACCTACCATTTTTAAATAACATATTAGGCAACCCTTTCACTACTAGCCTAGGTTTAGGGTGTAGAAAAATAAAATAAAGCAGAAACAAACAATTGTTCAACATTTTTAAAGTGAACTACATATTCTTAATTCCTTGTCACTCACAACAACTCTAGCTGACCCCTTTGACAGTATACTCTATTTGTTTAATATTTGCCCTTACCCTTGCTTTTTTAAACATAGGATACCTATTCTCCTGAATTAGGGCTGCATGATTTTGAAAAAAATATCTAGTTGCGATTTATTTTGATTGATATTATATATCATTTGCGATATTAGAGGGTATGAAAATGACATACATCATTACATCATTATTCTTATTTTTCATTGAACAACATGATGATGATTGGATTTTTGCGGGGATCTGTCCCAAACAAAGATGTT
Organism: Sebastes umbrosus; assembly: GCF_015220745.1. Taxonomy (NCBI): domain Eukaryota; kingdom Metazoa; phylum Chordata; class Actinopteri; order Perciformes; family Sebastidae; genus Sebastes; species Sebastes umbrosus. The sequence goes on from NC_051279.1 coordinate 7,859,259, forward strand.
TTGTTAAACCTGTAGGACAACTCCACAGCACCACAATATTTAACGTCAAATGGTATTTTGACACACATTTTGCCTTTAACAAATATTGTGATTTCCCTCCTAATCCTGCGATTTGAAAATTACAGTAGGCCATACTGTGATTCGGATTAAAAAAAAACAATTAATTGTGCAGCCCTACCCTGAATTCATACTGGCTCTCTCTCTAAATTCAAACAACCTCTGAATACAGTTAGGAAGCAAATGATCTTGGACTTTAAACATTATCTGTGCAGCTAGATCACAAAATGTTAAAGCATGTAAGTTAATAAATAGTGGGTTGGTTGGTTTGTCAAAATAAATAATAAATCCGATCAGTTTACAATTCGTATAGCTCTCTTCTGACTGTAGCATGACAATTGGATCAGTGTTGGTTTTGTATGTGTTTCCCCATACCTCCACACAGTAGTAATTGTATGGAACTATGAGACAACAAGGCAAAACAAGTTTCCACAGGCAGTATCACATCCAACGGGGAAGCACAGCTTCTAAATACTATCAGGGTGTGACAGTATGTAAAAAATAAATATATATACAATACATCCTATATACCACTTTATACACTGCATATATTACATTTATTTATTGTAAATACTACATTTATTTATTGACGGACTGTACACACTATGTTCACCCATTCACTCTGTATCTTTTATATCTCTATTATTGTTTTTATAATTTTTGTATACCTGTACCTCTCCTGTGTTTCACTCTGTTTGCTGATGTTGCTGCTTTGACACCTGAATTTCCCTCTGGGGATTAATAAAGGTTCATCTTATCTTATCTTATCTTACAAAATACAACCTGTAAATGAGCATGATATGGGACCTTTAAGTATATCAGAAAGTACTATTAGTTGAACTTGAACTGGGTGTGCTCTCGGGCTTTATTAATGACACGTGACTAAACACCTGTGGGTTTATTGTTCTAATATACCCAAGAGGACTCATGTTGTGGTAAATAAGTCCTCTATATGACTGAGCAACAAAAAAGGTCAAGTAAATGTACTATACATGCCTCCTGGAGCTGTTTTAAGTCGGTTACAAGTCGAGGCATCCTACACAGGTACATTTGCTTGCAGCAAATGTCAAGCCGGCTGAATTAACTTTAGCTTAGCCGGCTAATTAGCTCTCTAAGTTACCTGGATACCAGCTAGCAGGGTCAAGAATAGTGTCACAGGACGACAAAAACACATTCAGGTTCGTTAACAGGTTGTTCTTACCCTCACACACAGGAGCCAGTCCGTAAAAGACGATGGTTTGTTTACTCCTCGTTCACACAAAAATCACATTTCTCAACCTCTTGCTTGCAGCCATCGTCCTGTTGTCATGACACTGACGCTCAACGGAGAAGCCGGGCGGCTGTGCGCAGGAGCGGAAGCAGAGGGGCTGCTGGGAAATTGAGTTTTTTGGGACTAAGGACTGGTTCTAGATGAATGGATGGATGGATATATATATAGATAGATGGATGGATGGATTGATAGATAGATAGATGGATGGATGGATGGATAGATGGCTCTTCAAAGGACAAAACCCCTGCAAGGCAGCCGGCCCAGACGCTGTCTCACCTGCAACCCTCAAACACTGTGCAGACCAGTTGTCTCCAGTGTTTACACTCTTCAAAGCCTCCACCATCATCCCGGTCCCCAAGAAGCCAAGGATCACAGGTCTTCAGGATTACAGACCCGTCGCTCTGACCTCTGTTATAATGAAGACTTTTGAACGACTTGTGCTCCACCACTTAAAGACAATAACCAACAGATCTGTAGACGATGCAGTAAACATAGCACTCCACTACATTCTCCAGCACCTGGACTCCCCTGGCTTCTATGCCAGGATCCTGTTTGTGGACTTCAGCTCTGCATTCAACACCATCAGCCCAGCTCTGCTACAGGACAAGCTTTCCCTGCTGAGCGTGCCTGACTCCACCTGCAGGTGGATCACAGACTTTCTAACAGACAGGAGTCAGCACGTAAGGCTGGGGAAGCAAGTCTCCGATACCCAGACCATCAGCACCGGTGCCCCCCAAGGCTGCGTTCTCTCCCCACTGCTCTTCTCCCTGTACACCAACGGCTGCACCTCCAGACACCAATCTGTCAAGCTCTTTAACGTTTGCAGACGACACCACCCTCATCGGCCTCATCTCCGAGGGTGATGAGTCTGCCTACAGATGAGAGGTTGACCATCTGGCATCCTGGTGCAGCCAGAACCACATGGAGCTTAACGCTCTGAAGACAGTGGAGATGGCAGTGGACTTCAGGAGAAACTCAGCCCCTCTCCCCCACCCCTCATCCTGCGCGGCTCCCCAGTTAACACGGTGGAGTCATTCCGTTTCATGGGCACGACCATCGCCCGGGACCTCAAGTGGGAGCTAAACATCAGCTCCCTCACCAGTAAGGCCCAGCAGAGGATGTACTTCCTGCAGCAGTTGAAGAAATTCAACCTGCCACAGACCATGATGGTGCACTTTTACTCGGCCATCATCGAGTCCATCACCGTCTGGTTCGCCGCTGCCACCGCCAGGGACAAGGCCAGGCTGCAGCGGGTCATCCTTGCTGCAGAGAGGGCGATCGGCTGCAACCTTCCCTCCCTCCAGGAGCTGTACACCTCCAGGACCTTGAGGAGGGCAGGGAAGATTGTGGCCGACCCATCCCATCCCGGACACCATCTCTTTCAGACTCTGCCATCTGGCAGGAGGTTAAGGTCTATCAGGACCAAAACCTCACGCCACAAAAACAGTTTTTTCCCCATGGCAGTGGGACTCTCGAACAGCCCCTCCGCCCCCCCTGTGACTGCCTCTCCCTAACACACACACACACACACACACACACTTTGTAAATTGTACATTTTTATTCTTATTTCATTCTAACGTTTTATCTATTCTTTTGTTATTATACTGTTTGACTTGCAACAACAAAACCAAAGAAAATTCCTAGTGTATACCTCTTACACCTGGCAATAAACACCATTCTGATTCTGATTCTGATTCTGATGGATGGATGGATAGATGGATAGATAGATAGATGTAAAATATGGAATATAATGGGGGATGAGAACTGAGGTAGGTAGAGTTCTATCTCAATTACTGATCTCTAGTTGGTGCTGTGAATAACTAAGGACTGCTTTTTAAAACATTTACAGATATTTTTGATTAAACATGCTACATAGGCATATATTGGCTCAATTCAAACCTATGATATTACGCTACAACGATATTATTGATATTAATTTGTAAAAACAACACTTTTATTCAACCTGTGAAAGTGATAACCAAAGAAATTGATGCCACAGCAGTGTATATATATACTGCAGACTATAAACTGTATAACATTAAATTCTTAGATTTAGATTTATTCTGTCTCTTTTATTACACATTTGTTTTATCTTTCTCAATTGTAATTTAATTTAATTATTTATTTATTTAATTATGATTTTTTTGTTGTTTCCTTTCTCTTTTTAATTTAATTATTTCTGATACTGTTCCAATCTCAGAGTACAATCCTATACCTATTATTATATCATCTGTTTTATACATGTGAATGTACATAAATACAGTATTATTTGGGGGGAGGGTTGTTTGTTTTTTAAATAAATGAGCATTGTCACAACAATATACAGTATGTGTAATCTTCTTTGGCTCAATGAAAATATTTGAAACAAACTGTATGGCATTAAAAATTATGACAAACTATATGAGCATTTGCTGAGGTATCTAGATGATCATATCATGTATATAATATTACAGTTAAATAGTATAGATAACTTGGGATGAACACATGAGCGAGGGAAGAACACTGTCACATGAAGTTTAATTGTTTGTGCATTTAGGATTTTGTTCTGCACTGATTCAGTTTTACCTATTATTATGTACTGTGTTATCTAATTATATGTTTTATCCTTGATGATGAAAAGTTGAGGGCTCGTCCGGGATTTGAACCCGGGACCTCTCGCACCCTAAGCGAGAATCATACCCCTAGACCAACGAGCCATATGATACCTACCTCTGACCATGAGTTTGAAACTTTACTGTACATGCCACGTTGCATGGATGTTGCTGTCCTCCTCTGATCTTCAAAGCACCACTCTGGACATTTCTGGTGATTGAGCGACATCTACAGACGCTTTGTTGTACTGCAATACAGTATGTTGCTGTTGATGCACTCCAGTCCAGCAGGTGATAGTGGTGTTCATTTAGCTGACTTTATTTCATGTCTGTAGCTTTAAACATCACACAGAAGGCTGTAGAGAACTCTTCCTGTTATCTGACATGTAGCTGAGGGAAAAATAAAACATATTGCATTTTGTTTCTGAGGTGTTTTGGCATATTTGAGACAGTTATTGTTACACACTTACAATTTATATGTCATAGTAGCATCCACTGAATGTGGGAGAAGAAAACAGACAGAGTGTTTTTGCTGACTGGATGCACAAGCTTGATCATTTGTGAGTAAGGTAAGTTTCACCATCAAATATAGCGACCAACACCAACAATAACAAGATGATCTATTGGCCTGATACGTGTGTAAAGAATAATTTATATTTCTGTTCCCAGTGGTGGAAAGAGTATTCAGATCCTTTACTCAAGTAAAAGTACTAATACCACACTGTGAACATATTTAACTACAAGTAAAAGAACTGCATTCAACCCTTACTTAATTAAAAGTATATAAGTATTATCAGCTAAATGTAGTTAAAGTATGAAAAGTAAAAGTATTGATTGTGCAGTAAAATGTTCCCTGTCAGTGTTTACTATTATATCTGATGTTTATGGATTAATATGTATGTGTATGTTGCATTTTACTGCTGTAGATGTTTTTAACTCCTTTATATACTGTTGGCTAGTTTAATCTACAGCAATGCATCATATTCTGTAAGATCATCACATGCAGTGGTGGAATGTAACTAAGTACATGTACTCTACTTAAGTACAATTTTGAGGTACTACTATTTTAAGTATTTTGAGTATTTTAATTTTACATTACTTTATACTTCTACTTCACTACATCTCAGAGGTAAATATTGTACTTTTTACCCCACTAAATTTATTTAGCAGATTTAGTTTATTAATACAAAATAATCCTCAAAATATGATGTATTATTATAGATTAGCTTCCCAGCAGTATGTAAAGTAATTAAAATTAGCCCCAGCTTTACCAACGGCAACATAAAAGTGATACACATTAATGCATCAATAATAATAATAATCCAATAATATAATAAATATTATTCTGAAATGGTCCATTTGCTTAATTTTTACTTTTAGTTTCGGTACTTTAGGTATATTTTGATGTTAACACTTTTGTACTTTTACTTGAGTATGAATTTAAAAGCAGGTTTTTGACTTTGAACTGAGTATTTTTACATTGTAGTATAGAAGGATTTACTCAACACATAAAGGAACACTTCATCCTTCAGTTTATCACAAACATTCAACATCAGCACATCTGGAGATGCATGGTTTTCACTGGACAGGAAGGGTACTACACTGAGATGTAGTGGAGTACAAGTATAACATTGCATAAAATGGAAATACACAAATAAAGTAAATTGAGTAAATGGACTTAGCTAAAAGATGCTAAAACACACTCTGTGCTTCCTCTTTACTACTCAGCTCTGCCTGGAGATGAAACAGGAGCACCAGGATCTCATCCTGCAGGCGTGCGGTGCTTCATCTCTGCGTGTCGGTGCAAAGATCCAGACACTGTGGAGCGGTTATGGTGAGATAGTCCGGCTGCACCTGGAGGGCTGCGACCGCCCATCTGTGGTCGTCAAACATGTCAAGTTTCCAAAGGAGGCCAAGCAGCACCCCGGCGGCTGGAACACAGATCGCTCCCACACACGTAAAGTGAGATCCTACCAGGTGGAGACACACTGGTACCAGAACTATTCCACCAATCAGAGCTGCCGGACCCCTGCCTGCCTGGCTGCTTGTTCCCATGGAGACGAGATGCTGATCGTGCTGGAGGATCTGGATGCGGCTGGTTATGATCAGAGAAGGTATGACCACAGGACACTGGACAGTCAGGGCATCAAATGAATGGACAACTTCTAAATATCCATTAAAGTGATGCAGTTTAACATGTTGTAGGTGCTAAAAAAAGACATTTTGTAAATATTTGTGTCTGCAAAACATCCAAATTGGGTGAACAGCAGAGCCAAGATTTTAAAACTAGTAGAGGTCATTGGCTCAAATTCTACCAGTGCATCTCCACCCACCTATAAGATTTTTGACAGGCCACCAAAAAGAGGGTTTGAGGGTTACCTTCTAGACACAATCACATTAGAATCTAACATTAATGTTATCTCTGTTGATCCAGTTCGTTTGCTTGTTTCTATGGCTGCAGAAGGCTGTGAGTGCCAATTTGTTTCATATGTGGCAACGGGGTGTCGAAATGGGCAGTGGAGAAGGGTGAGACATAGAGTAGAAAGAAATGTCATGCTGTATAATTAAGGTTGATTATTTTTCATTGTAGGACGAGCGTGAAGGACAGAGAAGTAAAGGCTTGTCTCAGCTGGCTTGCCCACTTCCATGCTCTCTTCCTGGGTGTGGCTGCAGAGGGCCTGTGGCCGATCGGCACCTACTGGCACCTGGAGACGCGGCCAGACGAGCTGGAGGCCATGGACGACGCCGAGCTCAAAGCAGCAGCCGGCGACATTGACAAGATACTCAACGAGTGTCGCTTCAAGACCGTCGTTCATGGAGACGCCAAGTTAGCCAACTTCTGTTTTTCCCAGAGTGGACGGGACGTGGCAGCTGTAGACTTCCAGTATGTTGGTGGGGGCTGTGGGATGAAAGATGTTGTGTACTTTTTAGGAAGCTGCATGGAGGAGAGGGAGTGTGAAAAGAAGGTACCAGCCCTACTGGACTACTATTTCACAGAATTAAAGCAATCTGTGAAAAAAGATGTGGACTTTGCTGCGCTGGAGAGAGAGTGGAGGGAAATGTTTGCATTTGCATGGACAGATTTTCATCGCTTCCTGCTGGGATGGATGCCTGGACACCGGAAGATCAACCGCTACAGTAAACAGTTGACCAAGCTGGTTCTCCGCAAACTGAAACTATAACCAGAGTCAAAGACTTTTAGAGAACTGAGCGTGTGGCTGGAAGGTGACTGCATCTGGAAATCTGTATTTGGAAAAATGAATCAGTTGCAAATACCTGTGTATAGTGAAGCATGCTCAATAAAAAAAACATTTCTGGATAAATAAAAGTTTAAAAAAAGTTAAAGTTAAAAATGCTCTGGCTTTTCTTTGCTATACTGCAGCTCTTTGAACAGGAAAAGCTTTGAAAATTATTTTCTGAATTGGCCTTTTCTTACAGAAAGGTTTACGGGAGTGCAAACCCACCGATTAAATCCTGAAAAACTGTGCCATAACTGCAGTAGCTCAGTGATCTGATGGGAAAGTAATTCAAATTGATTTCTTTATTTTCTGTTTATAATGGCCTAGTAGCTACTGCAGGACGGTTTAAACGGATAGCTCAGATTTTTTGAAGTGGGGTTGTATGAGGTATTTATCCATAGTCGGTGTATTACCTCCAACAGACAGGAGCACCGGCATGGGAGCAAAGCAATGTACTGCTGTGGACGTTGGCAGCAGCAAAACATACTTTAGCCACCTAAAAGAAAGGCCCACCAAAAGCCAGTGTCCTGTTGCTCTCGCTCGCCCGTGGTCCCAAGGATGCTTTACAAAGGGGGCACACAAAATCATACTAATAAATAAAACAGAGGAAAAACTATAGCTAAGGTAATTAAAAGAGTGATGTGTAGGAAGAGTCAGCTGAGATCATAGGCCTTGATGAACAAGTGGTGTTTTAAAACATATTTGACTATGATTGATAACTTAAAACGTTAAATTGTTTAGACATTTCAAATTTATTCCAATTGTTTAACAGATCTTGATTGTTTTTTGTTTATTTTGTTTTTATTCATCATTTCCTTTCCTTACATTTGTTGTATAGTTTATTTTATTTTTATATTATTTTTATACTGTAAAATATATTTACTGTATTGTAATGAAAAATCTGAACTGTTGAAATAAAGTATTATAAAAAAAATAAAAAATACATAAAAAAACTTGCTGCTTGTTGTACACGTAACGTAGACATACTGAGTCACTTTTTAAAGTGCTGAGAAATATAATTAGAAGTAATTTATAAAGCAAACAAAGGAGGGATCTGAGCACTTCTTCCACCTCTCTGGTCTTTCTGGCTTCTAACCGGATTTGTTTTCCCTGATCAGCTGTTGTTGAGGAGGATGATGACGTATTTCCGGTCTCACACCCGAGTCGACATTACAACAACAAGGCAGTCCGAGCCGAGCCGAGCCGAGCTGGGACAGAGAGACGACGGTACCACCACAGTAATCATCAGGTACGAACAGAAAGCTATTCTGATAGCGACAACCTGGCTTCAGTTCGTTAAGTTAAGGCCGGTAAATGTGTTGTCACCTCGGTCAACCTAGCTTTCCTCTCCTAGCAACAGCAGCAGCGAAGCTAACGTTAGCCTAACAAGCTAACTCTGTTACCGTGGTTTCATGAAGGGTCCAAATATAAGCAGAGCGACCTTAAAGCGACTTTCTTGTTGGTTTATGAACACCAGAGTGTTACTGGTAAACTGGTTATTGTGTGTTTTAATCTCCTGGTTTATCTTTGACTCGGTGATGATTTATAGTTAGTTCATTGTTTTGTTTTGACAGTTTACTGTAAAGATGACGCAACACAGCAGGTGTCAGAGAGTCTGACCTGAAACTCTCACTTCAGCAGCAGGATAGTTTCTGTTGTCATGCTTGGATGATTTTGCCTACAAGAAAATACAGAAGTATATCATATTAAGGGGGCTGCAGTAGGTCAGTCCGTGGGGACCACTTGGCTTATATATATATATATATATATATATATATATATGTGTGTATATATATACACACACATATATATGTATATATATGTGTGTGTATATAGATATATATATATACACATATATATGTATATATATATATACATATATATGTGTGTGTGTATATATATATGTGTGTATATATGTATATATATATATGTGTGTGTATATATAAACATATACACACATATATATGTATATATATATACATATATATGTGTATATATAAACATATATATATGTATATATACATATATATATGTATACATATAAATATATACATATATATAAATATATACATATATATGTATGTATACATTTACCTAATTTATTACACAGGTACAGTGGGGTCACATTTTCTGCCAACAGCTAGTCAGAAATGGTGACCTTGGGTGCCAGTTTGCCTCTTGAGCAAGGCACCAAACCCCCACCTGTTCAGGGGGCGATCTGACATCTCTCCATACATAATGCATGTCTATAGGTCCTGTTTATGCATGTATGTATGTATGTATTTGGGCCTGTGTGTTTGGATATGGACTCTAACCACTGGCGCACTTTACACTTACTTTACACTATACATCCTATATACCACTTTATAGATTTATTTATTGTACATACTGCATTTATTTATTGACGGACTGTACACACTATGTTCACCCATTCAGTCTGTATCTTTTATATCTATTATTGTTTTTATCATTTTTGTATACCTTTACCTCTCCTGTGTCTCATTCTGTTTGCTGATGTTGCTGCTTTGACACCTGAATTTCCTTCCGGGGATTAATAAAGGTTCATCTTATCTTATCTTTTAGGGGTGGGAATCTTTGGGAATCCTGTGATTCGTATCATAACACCAAACACTTTCGTGTTATGACAACAACCCACCCTAGTAATTTGCCATTTGCAATGCAACAGTATTATAGGCATGGAGATATTCTATATTTTTCTCATGTAAAGACCGAATTCAATAATTAAATGATCCTATGAACAAGTACTGTATGTGTCGCCAATGCCTGATATGCTGTAGCTCATTCTCTGTGCCATCGAGCTCCATTCTTGTCCAACAACTTTATTAATTAAAATGAATCAGTGACTCATACCGTAGTACTGCTTCTCTTTAATTAGAGCACCATCTCCGTGTCTGAAAATAGTCTCCAACAAATGCATTAATTACTGCTGTCTGTTAAAAAATTACAGAACCAAGCTGTTTTAGGATAACCCTTTTAAAAATGAGAGTACATATTCTTGACCTGTTTTTAAACCTGTATGTCTTCAGTAAGAGCCACAAACAGGTTTGGGAAGTCAGAAAGTATTGAGAGAAAGACTAACACATTGTTGGTTTCTGTCTTTATCAACGAAATTCACTGTGAAACCGGTATAACCGGAACGGTGGTTCGCTGGCTGTAAAGTTTCAATTTACAAGTTAACACTCAGTTTATTAGGTACGTCTAGCCAAAAGTAATACAATCTAAAACAACAACCCTGCATTGTGTGTCCTACTTCCATTAAGGTCATAATCAGTTTTAAAGAGGTGTTGATTCAATTTCATGGTCATTTTATTTAGTTAGTTTTGCTTTGTGGTGCTGTTGTAGGGTAATATGTTGTACTAAGAAGTGTCTCTAATATTAAGTCTTATTCATATAAATGGGATGGATAAAATATTAGAAACACCTCTCAGTATAAGGCAGTACAATTCAACAGCACCACAAACTACAGTCACTGAAGTGACTGGCAACTGAGTGAATGCTTATTTATCAATTCAGCTGTAACAAATACAGCTGAATATTGTTTCTGTCAGGGCCAGGGCATAAAAACTGACAAAACATTAAACAAAACATAAAAACATTTCATGTATATGATAAAACCTTGATTGCAGTGAAATATTTTGTTCAGATAATAGTGAAAGCTATACAGCCAGATATAATATGATTTAATGTGATGATCCGCCTCTGCTCTATGTGAAAAACTTCCTTCCCCTCAAAGAGACTTTCTCTTTTGTTTTCCACCAGAAATCAAAGAACTCCAGTATCACCACAGAAGAATTCCCATTGATAAAGTCGGAAACTACCAACTTCCCCCACAGATGAGGCAGATGTTGTAGAGGGGACCCACATCCCCACAGCAGGAACAGTTGTAGGTGTGTTTTATCTGAGTCCAGAATGGAGAGGATTTGAGGGGGCTTTCTCCTCAGGTGAGTCCTGAGTCGTGACACTAAGCTCTCCTGAGCTCAGGTTCTTCAGAGCCCACCCTGCTAGTAATATGAGCCATGGACTCCTGGGCAGTTGATAGTCCTGTAACCCTGGTCATTAAGGCCCCTAACCAGAAGTATGAAGACCAGACCATTAACTGCTTCCTAAACTGGACTGTGGAGAGGCTGAAGAGTCACATCTCCAACGTGTACCCAAGCAAGCCGGTAAGTAGCTCTCATGTTCCATGGTTTTCTTTGCTCCCTTCGTTCTGGCTCTACTTATATTAAACTTATCTAATGTTAGTGTCTTAACTTAAGAGTTAAATACACCAGGAGGACCAGGAGTGACTCCTGAAAGGTTACAATGATGTTTAGGTGGACATAGAACTAGATGCATTTTGGCTTTTGACTAAATTCTACCAAAAGACAAATACAGGGCTCTGACTAACAATTATTTTCATTATCAATTTATTTGCCATTTAGTTTTTCAAGTAATCAATTAACCGGTTGGTCTACAAAACTGTACAAGTATACAACAAATAATCAAATTACAATTACAATTTCGGCTTCCAACAATTATGAAAACAAGATAATCGACATAACACGCATTCCATTTCGCAACGACGCTCTCATTTTGTGTCTTGTGTTATAAATCCAGCGCACCAAATTGATGCATCTAACTTTAAAATGTAAGCTGCAAAATGTTCTTTCTAATCGCATGACATTCCCAAAGTCAAAGTGTAATCGTGTTAAATAATCGGGATCTCAATATTGACCGAAATAATCGTGATTATTGAAATATGAATAAAACTGAAATGAAAAAATCTTGTAAAATAATCCACATATTCATGAATCACTTTATTGAACTTTCACACATCAACAGCTGAAGCATCCAGTCAGCCACCAGCTTAGATATCCATGAAACAATTTGAGTAACAAAGGATCAAATTAAACCGACATTTTATCTCTTGAGCACCAAACACTCCGGTACAAAAGTTTGTAGTTTCATGGAGCACAGTCGCTGCCTGAATTCATGTCAGTTACAAAACTTGTGTGGAGAATAAAACCCTTTTCAAACCACTCCCTCCAAACATGCTTAGAATGTTCCAGATAATCATATGACAACAAAAAATGCTCCTGTCTTTAAACTTAGCAACGACTGTGTTCAGGTTGTTAACATGTGCAAAAATCAGCGTTGCAACAGTTTACTTAGCAGATTGTGACTGAAGTTGTGAAGTTTATGACGAGCAGACTGAAAGGGAAAAAAAATGCCCTTTCAAATTTGTCTGTTTCATTTTGTCATGATAAAAAACAAAACACATATATAAAGAGCAAAGCAGAGCTGTTGTTAAGTTTGTGCCTCAAATCTGTGTGTGTAAAATAATCAGAACATACTGCAGAAAGAGAAAGAAGACAATATTATAAAAGAAAGCATAGCACACATACAGTAAATGCAACCATTGACTAGTATTGTCAGTGAGAATGAGGTGATAACCTTTGAGCTTCTGTTATTTCATATACTTCACTTGTCAGTTTACTGTCATGGGCAAGTATACCTAATAAAATGACATAAAGCACAGAACTTCATGAAGCACAGAGAATATGATCGTACACACTGGGTGTGCTTTTAGTAAGATTTGAAATATAATCTCTAGCCCAGCAATCTAATCTAATCCAGAGGTGCCGAATCACTCACCTCTCATGTTAGAACATTCCTCACAACAACAAGGTGGAAACAGAAACATCACAGCCAACTAGAAAATGTTTACTCTAGGGCTGTAACGTGATAACGCGTTAACGCAAATTAGTTTTAAAGCCACTAATTTCTTTAAAGCATTAACGCAACTTGCGATTTTTAGGTCGTAGTGGGCTCAGTTTTAAAGCTAGAGTGAAGCTACTGGCATTATATCAAACTATAAACCTAATGAATCCACTGGTACCAACCATGTCATACTAGCTTGTCGAAAAGGAGGCTAAATAGCGCACCAAACTTATGCTAAATTTTGGCGAGGAAAATCTGGCATGGCCATTTTCAAAGGGGTCCCTTAACCTCTGACCTTTAGATATGTGAATGAAAATGGATTCTATGGGTACCCACGAGTCTCCCCTTTACAGACATGCCCACTTTATGATAATCACATGTAGTTTGGGGCAAGTCATAGTCAAGTCAGCACACTGACACACTGACAGCTGTTGTTGCCTGTTGGGCTGCAGTTTGCCATGTTATGAATTGAGCATATTTGTTATGCTAAATGCAGTACTTGTGAGGGTTTCTGGACAATATTTGTCATTGTTTTGTTTTGTTAATTGATTTCCAATAATAAATGTATACATACATTTGCATAAAGCAGCATATTTGCCCACTCCCATGTTGATAAGAGTATTAAATACTTGACAAATCTCCCTTTAAAGTACATTTTGAACAGCGATTAATTATGGAAAATCATGCGATTAATCGCAATTAAATATTTTAATCGATTGACAGACCTAGTTTGTTCATTTAAAAGGCTGATGTAAAAGTGGGCTGGTCATGACAGAGCGTTAGCTGACAGTCTTGACCTTGGAAAACAGCAGTTGAGAAAAGTCTCACAACAAGGTCCATTCTGTAGCTGTTTTGATGCTCGTGATCATATCACATGATCTTCATCGGCACATGGAGTTTGATGGGGTTTCATGGAATTGTAGACCCTCAAATTTCCATTTTCCAGAGCACTTAAAGGACTTTTCATCCAGGTTTTACAAGCTGAGGTTCATTCTTGATCTTGGAAACACTTGAAACTTTTGTTGATGTTTGAGGTTTTAGCTCTCGGGCCCTTTATCTGTTTACACTGTAAAGAAAAGACTGTTATGTGGCTGCGATAGTCACACAGCCAGTGACGTAAATGCACTTGCCTGTTGCATTTTTTACCTTTTATTTCAATGCTTGGCATAGTACATAGTACATACAATACAATACAAGAGATGAAAAGAAAGAGGAAAAATATAATATTTAATAATGATAACAAAATTGAGAAAAAATGCCCTAGATGGAGTTATAAAAAGAAAACCTCAATTTATTGTGTGAGTAATGTCATTGCTGGACTCCATCTCCTAATGAAATTAGGTCTTTGAATCCTCAGTGAGATAGTTATTAGTTATACATTTCATATATGTCCCACAGTTTTTGTATCCATAATTTATAGGTGGGAGGAGGGTTGTAATACATTTCATTGCCATTGTAAACAGAATTTGGAGTACATATTTTGAACTCCTTCCTACTATCCCCTCAGGTATAATTCCCAACAGGGAGAGTCTTGTGGGATGTCAATATGCATAATTTCCCCAGCAGCTCTGAATACATCATGCCATTATATTTTTAGCTTTGGGCACAACCAGAATGTATACACATAGTTGCCCACTTGCACCCCACAATTCCTCCAGGCTTGTTGCTGTTTTAATAAATAAAAGAAAACGCATTTACACGGCTTTACTCTGTCTGTACACTGGTCATTTCTTTGTCTCACCATTCGATGCTGTTTGTGTTGTAGCTGTCCAAAGACCAGCGGCTGGTGTACTCAGGAAGGCTCCTTCAAGACCACCTACAGCTCAAAGATGTGCTTAGAACGGTAAGAGCTACTGTACTGCTGTGCTTTGTGTGCACGCAGGTGAATGCATGGATCAAATGTAGTTGAGCAACCCACCCAAATAGATGTCTCTATCTAAAAAAAGGTGTTTTAAATGTTTTTTGATTTTTTTCTTCAACTACCACTGCAACTAACGATTATTTCCATTATCGATTAATCTGCAGATTATTTTCTTGATTAATCGTTTTGTCTATAAAATGTCACAAAATAGTAAATAATACCCATTACAATTTCCCACAGTTCAAATTGATGTCTTCAAATGTCTTTTTTTTTTGTCCAACCAAGAGTCCAAAACTCAAAATATTAAGTTTATAATCATGTCTGACAAAGCAAAGCATCAAACTAACACATTTGAGAAGCTTGGGCCAGCAAATATTTAGCATTTTTGCTTAAAAAAATGACACACATCCAGCTTGTTCACATGTCTGTGTGTGTTTGTGTGTGTGTGTGTGTGCTGTGGGGGAACTGAAACAGGCTGCCGGGGAAACAATAGCTGATCTGATGTGTTTTACCAACAAAGGGGGAGTATTGTGTCTGAATTCTGGCCCTTTCCACACTAATCCTTCCTCTTTCTCTCTGCTCTGTTGCTGCTCTAACCTCCTCCTCCTCCTCCTCCTCCTCCTCCTCTTCTTCTTCTTCTCTCTCTTCCTCCCACATCCTCGGCTTGTGCCCTGACCTTCTCGACCCGCAGCAGGATGAATACCACATGATGCATCTAGTGTGCAGCTCTCACAGCCCCCCAGCCTCGCCCATGCCTCGGAGCCCTTCCAACTCTTCTGCTTCTGCCTCCAGCGTGAGTAGCCTGACACACACCA
Organism: Sebastes umbrosus; assembly: GCF_015220745.1. NCBI lineage: Eukaryota > Metazoa > Chordata > Actinopteri > Perciformes > Sebastidae > Sebastes > Sebastes umbrosus. Next base: position 7,874,813 of record NC_051279.1, read on the forward strand.
CACACTCTTCACCTCCTCCTGTCAGGCTCAAACAATGTGTGAGACAGCTTTGTTGTTTGGAGTTCAGGCTCCTTTACAGCTTTATGCTCAGTCAAACATTTATGAGAGCTGGTGAACCATGTCGACTTCCACTTGTTTGATTTAGAGTTTAGTCCCCAAAAACACTCCTTTTATGAAACATTCTGCTTTCTTTGTATTGATTATATAACAATGCAACAACGTGCTCAACTCAGCTTCTGATTGGTGTTCACATGTCGTCCCTCAGAGTTCAGACAGTGCCAGCTCCGCCTCCCCTGCCAGTCAGCCAGCCTCCTCCTCCTCCTCCTCCTCTTCTTCTGTCCCAGAAAGTTATGATGGGCTGAGGTATCGTGGTGGCGTCCCCCAGTACAACCCCCAGAGCCCTGCTGGTGTCCCTCAGTGGTAAGCAAGTCTCTGACGCCACAATATAACTGATACACAACTCATTCTCATTTCAGTGTTTTCTTAAAAATAGGGCAAAGGTGGTGTCAGCTGTGACCTACTGAACTTTTTTTCTTTCTAGAAACAGAAAGCTCAACTTATGACTTAAATAACCTTTTTAATCTATACAGTAAAGGAAGTCTGTTGTGTTGTCAATATATTTTATCAAGAAGTCTTAACTCTTTGGCGTACTGTGACTTTTTCTTGCGCACCGGCACTTCTCACAAGCTGCCAGTACTCTTTTCTGCCATATCAGGTTCTCTGTGAGATTCATAAAGTGATTCATAATAAAAGCACAGTGCCAGCATATTTATGCTTCTTAAGCTGTATGAACATAAAAACAATGAGGGGAAACATCTGGACAAGCCGCAAATAGCACGGAGGAGGTTGGGGGGGGGGATGAGAACGAGAATGCTGTAACTTATCAATACAATGTTTACAATGTGTTCCTTTTCTTGGGGGAGGACCCCCAAACCCAATATCTCCAAGTATCTTTTATTCACTGTCGAAATTCAGAATATCTCTGTATAATATGTTGGAGCATCCTGACTGGGACTCTGCTCCTAAAACCTGAATGATACCAGACTATAGGCTACAAACAACACAGGAAATCACTTTAACTATTAACACTAAACACACCACCTTAACCCTATAATGTTCCAGTTGGAATATTATTGGAGTATTATGGGCCCAATATAGAAGTTGCATAACCATAGTATAATAATAGCAATAAAATCACAACTGATTATGACTGACATGCTTAAAGAAATACTAAATAAATAGGAATAATTCGCAAGAGGTTGCCGATACCGGCCGATACACATGCCAACATGGGAATAAGTACTGGCTCTTATTTTCTTCCACTTCAAGCACTGCCACACATGCCAGCCGAAGCAAATCCTTTTTACAGCATAATCCTTAAAATATATACATTGAAATATTATAGGAACTATTTAATCTAATCTAATCCAACACAACAGTCCTGCAATAAACCTGTAAAGACCTTATAAGAAGCTTATGTCTGCGAGAGAGTTGCTGATTCAACACTATTGTCATTTGCGTTAGTGATGTTGTGTTGGATTTCATTACACTGAAAGGAGAACTGTAGAATAAGTTTGAGGTCTGTGATCGTTACTTTACAAACAACCCGTTTAAGGAACCAAGAAGATTTAAAAAAAACATTTAAAAATCTTCCAATGTGGATATTAATCAAGAGTGAAAACAGAATATGTTGTTGTCATTAGACTGTTTGTTGGTGCACAGTGTTAATACATTTAATAACAATGATAATATTCCTCCACAGGCCAGATGGAGCCCAGGTCCCTTTACAGGGCGACCTCCCTGCCAACATGCCCCCCCACCCCATGTACATGCCCATGCAGATGCTGTGGTGGCAGCAGATGTATGCACGCCACTACTACATGCAATAGTAAGTTGAAGAAATGTGTCTGTAAAAGGTCACGGCTGTTTATGCCCTGATTTGATCTTTTTATAATCGCTACCATATCACGATTATTATTAATAATAGTGAGGGCTTAGTTTATTGTTGTATTTTCTTCTAAATATCTGAATCTTTTCGCCTCCTCATCAGTCAAGCAGCAGTAGCGGCCTCTCAGCCTCCCAGCGACCCCGCTCCTTCCCCTCCCTCCGCCTCGCCACATCAACCCGCCCAGCCCAACGAAGCCGTGCAGCCGCCGCCGCTGGGGCCCAACCCGGCCCCCAACCCTTTACCCGAGAACCAGCCGGCCAACCCCAACATCCAGATGAACGCGCAGGGCGGGGCGGTGATGAACGACGACGAGCTGAACCGCGATTGGCTGGACTGGTTGTACACGGTGTCTCGCGCCGGCGTCCTGCTCAGCATTGTTTACTTCTACTCCTCTTTTAGCCGCTTCGTCATGGTGATCGGCGCCATGCTGCTCGTCTACCTGTGAGTCACTTATATTGTACAGATGCATATTTTTACATTTCTCACATTTGCTTTAATTTCTATTCAGTTTGCTTATTGTGTGTTGATGACCAAAATCAGTTTTCACCAATTTTTCAATGTGATTTTTTTTTTTTTTAAAGCAGAGTACCGCTTTTGAAACATGTCTGTATGTGAGATAAAAGCTTTAAACCCACGTTTATGATTATGTTTGTGTTTCTTTCCCCAGGCATCAGGCTGGTTGGTTTCCCTTCAGGCCGGAGCAGCAGAACCCCCGAGGAGGAGAAAGGGCCGCGCCTCCTCAGGAGGAAGCAGAGAGACACCAGGACATACAGGAAATGGTGAGATGAAGAACGTCTCTCAGCCTCCTGGCTAATCTTGTTAGTTTGAGCTGTTTCTCGTAAATTTATGACCTTAATTTTGGAAATTCAGATTTTTATCTCTGAATATTACCCCGTCACCCGGCTCTGTAATTTATTTATTTATTAACCTACAATGGCCCTAATACACCGTCGTACCCAATTTCTACCAAATTTTATTAAAATCAAATATTGGAGATTTACTGATGAAAATCAAAACACACAGTATTGGTCATTGACGAAGCTAATTATTAGATTGCTTGTCTGAATGTATCATTGCATCATCACTATTTTCTGTATCTCTAACATGGCTGTCTCCTCTCATCTGTGTCCCAGGAACGTCTGATGGATGAGGGGATGGAGGACGACGACAGCGGTGAGGAAGGAGGTGGAGGCCCTGAGGACCAGGCCCAGGCGGCTGCTGCTGCTGCCGCCGCCGTCGTCCCCGAGCCAGGCTTCCTTACCACCGCGTGGTCCTTCATCAGCACTTTCTTCACCTCGCTCATCCCAGAGGGACGGCCCCAACCGGCCAACTAGGCAGACCCTTTCCCTCTGCCCTACCTCTCATATACCCCTCTTCCTCCTGCCAGCAGGTACCGCTCTACAGAAGTATCACCTTTACCACCTTCATCTTCACTGTCCTAAATACCCCCGAATCATCTTCAGATACCCCCACACGTTCAAATACCCTTTTACCCCAGACCGCCCGGTACCAACCCCAGCCAGTCGGCTACAAAACCTCCTACATGCTGCCAACGAATGGACCGATATTTATGAGAATAAAGGAACATGTAGAAAGTTAATCTCACGTTGTGTTAATGGATTAAATGCTTCAGCAGTGAAAGTTGTTTTTTTCTTTCATCGTTTATGAATTCATTGAGACGTGGCGATGGTGAGAGACCCTGGAGGGAGCTGTCTTCCATTTTAAAAAGTGATATGGTCATGCTTTTGAAACTTTTAAATGAGGGATGTGATCCAAAAAAAAGAAAGTGGGGAATCTCCCTAAAATGACAGGGAGATTTGTGTCGTTAAACCATGAAAAACCACATCCCTAAAGACATTTTCATGTTTGCACACGATGTGCATAAAGACATTGCAGCTACTGAAGCACATTGTTTTCCCACTCTGTGTATTTGAACATTATTTACACATGTAAGTATATGCATCTTTAATTCCTGAATATATGCTTTTTTTGAATAAAAATCTTGCTGCGGTTCGACTCGTCTGCTGTTTTACTTCCTGTTATTTAACCTGTAGTTCCTCTGTTGTCCTGCAGGTGGCGGTATGCACACACAAATGTTAAAATGGCTCAGAGTTGAGAAGAAAGTTTACTGATTGAACTTTCTTTTATGGGACTTTCCTAAGTGTTCATGCAACAATTGTTTTCATACTTTGATGATTTCATTCTTTAAGTTTTGTAAGTTTATAGTTTACTTCTGCTTTTGCATAAACCTAAAATTATTTTTGACATTTTCTTATTTCCATATTTTCTGTTGGGTACCATTGTTTCCAGCACTCAGACAAAGACATTGTGACTTTGTGATTGCTTAAAATGGTTCATAGCATATAATTATTATAATATGAATACTTTAAAAAATATTTTTTTCTTAGAGTAATTTACAAAAAGCAAGTTAAAGAATACTTCACATATTGCTTCCCAATAAAAAGAGCAAATATTAAAATGCAAATAGTAAGAAAGAGCAAACTGGACTATATTAAACTAAAGGAAGATAAAAGAAATAAATTCAACTTGAGTGCAATGAAATCAAATAAAAGGTAAACTTCAGGATAAGCTGATAAGGGTATGTTTTAAGAAGAGATACAGATATAATATGTATAACATATATATGTAGCAACTTTACACAGCTCTGTATACACATTATTTTATTTGAGTAATTTTAATTATTGTACCTACATTTAGGTTTTTATTTCACACTTGCTTTGGTAAGGTGACGTTTCCCATACAAATAAAGCACTTGAATTGAATTGATATGAAAGACGAAACTGGCTGTTGCTTTAATATCATCATTGTGCATCATTTTACATTACGCTTGCTATGCAGCTGAAGACTGGATTACAGGAAAATATGTATGAAACTATTAACAACTATGCAGTCATACAGTAAAAACATGACTTCCAGGAGGTTTAGAAACCTTAGATTTCACAGGTTATTTCCTTGCAGCTCCACTCATTCATCTTTTTTAGCCCCACTAGCAGCGTACCTTTAATGTCTGGTTATCCACCACATTTATCCAGACTGAATTATCTCAACAACCATTGGATGGATTGCCATGAAATTGTGTCCATTAATTAATTCATGGTTCCTTGAGAATGAATCTTATTGACTTTGGTGATCCCCTGACTCTTCCTCTAGTGCCATCATCATCAGCTCTACTTTGGTTTATGACCAAATACCTGCAACTCTATCATCAGCCAGAGCTCATAATGTCATGATTAGTATCCCATGTTCAGTGCTAATTAGCAAATATTAGCATGTTAAAGGGGTAACCATGGTTACACGTCTCCAACCGGCAAGGAGGCTCTCAGGAAGCGATGACGTAAATTACTGCTCAGTGCATCCGAAAAGATACATAATACTGTTTATTCACACAAAAGTATACGATAGTACACATATTGGGTATGTAATGCACAGTATGTGGTATCTTATTTTTAGAAATTAAATATTGTCTCATAATTATCACTGTAAGTGCCTTGCTCAAGGGCAGCTCAGTGGTAGAAAGGGAGGAGAGGTGTTTCAATGACTTCACCTGCTGAGATGGTGTCTATAGATTGTAGTGACCTTCAGCAACACATAGCCTCCACATTTTGCACAGACTTTATGACGTAGTTATATTATAAAAGAGCCTTAATGAGAGTTTGAATTTGGTCCCTGCTGGATGTTAAAGTTAAACATGTGCAGGCTCTGACGCTATCCTCACTGATAGAGAGGTGAGCAGGGAAGCAGCTCAGACAGCGGTGCACTTCAGAGAGTCCTCCAAAACCCCCCTAATCAAATGACCATGGATTTTTGTGTAGTTGGTCGTAGAAGGCCCAATTAATTATGCATGACAGCGGCTTGACGGCCATTTGATTTTGTTATGCGCGCCCCCTCCGAGCCGCCGATCCAATCAGGTTAGGATCCCCCCCCACTCCCTCCCTCTCTCTCTCTCTCTCTCCCTGGGGTTAGACTCCCCTTATCGGAGGGAGAGATTTCTTTAAGAGGGTGTTTGGGGCCTTGTAGGACATTTCATCATCATAATAAGTCCTTGTTATGCAGACGGCTCTCTCCTGTTTCCCTGCTATCAGGCCTCGTTGTCTTTGGAGAGGCAGCAGTTGGGCTGGACACATGCCATGGAGATAGAGTGACTTTATTAAGTAAACAGGGAGAAGATGGGGATGAGAGATAGAGTGTGTGACACCTGTAAGGACGGGATGGTGATGCACTGTAGCACCTGCTTTCAGTAAAAGCACCCTGACTGAGCATGTGCAGTAAAAGTTTCATGTTTAGACGAGAACCTGACCGATATTACAGATATATTGTTAGTGATGAATACGTATGTGTGTTAACCGATAAGTAAAAAGAAAATGCTGATGACGTGTCTGAATTTACAGAAAATCAGCAAAACAAAATGCAGATTAATGCATGTTTCCATCCACTACTGTTATGTGAATATTAAGAGTTGGGTGTATCAAGACTAACAGTTGATGCAGCTAATTCTGCAGTCAGGTGCCATTAAAGCATTGCAGAGGAAGAGAGTGCAACAAGATGACCTAATTAAAAGACTATCAGTCTAACCTCAAATGATGTAGATTCATGTAGAAACATGATGGAAATATGACATTTATGTTTTGTTACTTTAGGGACAAAGTAAGCATGTCAGAGGTAATATTATGTAACATGTAAAGTGGATTTTCTCAACTGTGTCTGACACTGAAAGGAAAACTTTTACAGCATCTTTTAGCCGACGTAATCCTCCGACTCACGACTGTCAAAAACACGTACAAGATAACGTTTGTGATTAATGTGATTATCTTGTGATTCAATTGATTACCAAACGTAACGGCATCCACATAAAAAAAAGACACTTTTGCATTTAGCTTAGAGTTCAAATTGTTAACCAAAGATCCCAATTTAGACAGTGGTGAAAAAGTAAAAGTAAAAATACCACATATTTGTAGAGACTATTTGCTACACTAAAAAGCCACTGAGGTGCTGCTATACTGTGAGATTTATTAATGACTTGTGCTTCCAATAAATGCCCAGTTTGATCAAAAGCTCAGATTTATAACTCCCATCTATACAGCTCAACATTTGCTGTTCCTGTATTGTCTGTGATTCCTTTTCTCATGAAAAAAACCCAAACAAACAAATGGCTAAATGATGCTACAATAGGTCGTCATGTCAAAACGTCCGCCTTCACAGGCTCGTTGTGTATACTCACGCTCATACGACCAGTGCAGTTTGTTTATAGCCTAACGTTAGCTTTTTGCTTCTGGCGATTGCATTTACACTTCAAACATTATAAAAGTGGTGTTCATTTGTGGAGATTATCTTCTCTAAGTATCATAAACGTTTGGTTGCCACAAAGCTTATTTTCTGGAATAATCCAAAATCCAATGGAAAAATCCCATTGGCTTTTTGTTGAGGGAACCAGGGCGATGCTAACTTCCTGGTTGGCCTACACAAATCCGTCATCCCTGCAGCTCTCTATAGTCCCAATATAGTTGCAACCGTCCCCAGTCTCCCCTAGCATAAAATGAAAGTAAAGTACCTCAAAATTGTACAATATAGTGCAGTACTACTACTGATTTTGGGTTATCTCATAATAGCATTTCTAAAAAACATTTTTAGGGTCCCATAAATATCAGAAGTAATCTGACAGCAGCCTTAATGTCAGACTACATCTAGTCTTAGAAACCTTTGTTTCTAATCATTTATACTCGAGCAGAAATCCCACCGTTTGTGGGCAGCAAGTGAATTTAGTTTGAGCTCTGTCAGGAAGTCCTGTCGTCTCTGTTTGTCCTCGGGCAACTTTGCTTTCAAGGTGTATTTCCTCTAAAACGATTTTCCAATGTTTGCCAACAGGTTTCACATTTCAGCACAAACTCTTGCGTGTGTTTGTGTCCTTTGTCTTCCCTGAAGCACTTTGTGGCCTGTTTGTTAAAAGCGCTTTATCGCTAAATTTGACTTGGCACGTCTCGTCAGGACAGACTGCGGCTGATGAGACTCTTGACCTGCAGATAAAACATCCATTAAGTGGCTTGTCTGGGGCGATTCTCTACTCTTACCCTATTAGCATATTGTTAGCCATTTGCGAGATGGGTGCAGCAATGGATACACGCTGCCGTTGTTTCAGCCAGTCACCACGCCATAAAGAACCACCTCTCACTCTGCTGCTGTGCTAAATGACGTCTCCGACATTGTAATGCTCGCCGGCTGTCCTTCGCCAGACGATTGGAACGACCGCTAAAAGCCCGGGGGAAGGAAAAAAAAAGGGCCAAAATGCAAAATTGATGGAAATGACATTAGATTCAGCTCATGCTCCTCACTGTGTAAATTATGCCCCAAAATGGACTCTCTGGCCCGACTGTTGGCTCCAATTTGTTAGGCCATACCTCACGGTGGCTCGTCTTGCCCTTCCCCTCTCCCTTTAATCCAATCAGAGCCACACTGGATGTTATTTATTTGTTTATTTATTTATTTTCGAAGGATGCAACCGATTCTTATCAGGGTAGAAGTGGGGCCTTCTTCCTGGTGAAACGGTGACTAACGTCCAGCCATCGATCCGTCAGTTCGTCTGCGGTGGCGGGTGATGCTTCTGGTGATAGACGACAGGGTGTGTGTTTATATGTACGAGTGTGTATACTTCATGTAGTGGAGTCAATAGTGCAGATATGGGTGTGTTTTTTCAGTCCATGTATTGTGAATGAACATCAACAATAAACAGGCTCATAGGAACATTATTTTGAGCTGATTTCATGTCTGACATTGTTTGTTTTATTTTTAGTAATGAACATTTTTGGACCAAACGTCTCCATCGACTGCTGCTGCTTGCCTGTAATGTTTATGATCATAAAAGCATCGGCAAAATGCCTAAAATAAATCTACAACATTTCAGTGCTCCCGTTTAAAGATGTTTGTTATGCATTTCAGTTCCAGGTCTATTAGCTCTACAGTAAATTATGATTCATGATCTCAGCGCCGGCTTTAATAATTCAAACTCCTCAGAGTTTCAGAGTGCATATTGTTCAGTCTCATTTAGTCCGTCATTCATTTTGTCATTTTTGGCGCGGATCACTCTTTGATTTTGTCTTGCAGGAGACATCTTCGGTTAAACACGGATAAGGCTGCTATTCTATAGCATTCTATTCTATTCTAGCTGCGACAGCGACGCCGGTGTTGGTTTCACCTTGTCTGTGTGTGTGTGTGTGTGTGTCTGTGTGTGTGTAACCGGTGGACTTCTGCGTTGTGTTGGTCAGATAGTAAATACGCCGTGACACTCGGATCTCTTTATGGTTGACCTCTGTTTATTCTGACAGCCGAGCCGTGGCAAAAATAATCATTGAATAAAACCAAATATACAGTAAAATATAGCGGATAAACAAACAGAACCTCCATGTTAAATGTCAATTTGTAGTTTCTCCCAGTCAAAACAGATCAGTTTTGTGTAATTAAAACAACCAGAGAAGATATAGAGGGACATAATGACCCCGTTACATATGTGTCATCACGGCAAAATGTGATCTTGGAAACACCTACTGTAGCCGGAACTACGGCAGAACAGGTTTTGAGTACTTTGCCAGGTGTTTTTCTGTCTGTCTGTGGACAGATTTTGTCACCATGATAGCGTCACAAACATGTGAGATGAAGTCATGAAACTTTATAGGTGTGTAGTTGAGATCAAAATGAAGGCACTGAAGTTGTAATTCCACCGTTTGGACACTATAGAAATTTGCTTCAAAGCTCGGCGTTCTTCCTGGGGGCTTGGCAGGAAGTGGGGAAGGGGCCATTAGCCCCTCCACTTTACGCCCCGGCCCGATTTTGGCGTCGCGGCTGGTGTGATCCCGTCGCAATATGGTCCCTAGTTTCATTACTGTCAACAAGAAAATAAACCAACTACGGAAAAAAGTCCATGGTTGCAATCATTTTAAGAGTTAATTATCTCATCATCTTGTTTTCTCAAGATAATGGGTTAAATATCTAAATAATTTGATAATAGTTATCTTGGGATAACAGAATATAACGTCAAGTTATTCCAACCACGTAACTCACAATGAGTTCATTAGTCTCTCAGAGCTTTCCAACTTCCCTTTCCTGTCTGTGGTTCTCAACCCCAAGCATTTATTCTTCCATAAAACAGGTTGCACAATTTCCTAAAACAGCTGGGCTCAGTAGGTTTTAGCAACCGGAGGAAATAGTGCATTTGTTGGGGACCTTTTCCAGCGGTGGATTAATCCACATTTGGTGCTCTAGTGAGTATTTCTGGCAGCTGGACAGTGTATGTGGGATTGAGTTAAAATAAACTACAGATCAGTGTAGTATGAAGCAAGTTTACTGACAGCAAACACAGGATTACTAGACAGACAGGGGAAAACTAAGGGAAAGAGTGGCAGTGGGCTGGTAAATATACTGCAGGGGTTAATGAGGGGATGGGCAACAGGTGAGGCAGTCAGGTGATTTGGTGATAGCAGGATGAACAGGTTTACTGCAGAGCTCACTGATGTGTTTTTAATAGTTTTTGGACAACAATGGGACTCTATGGCACAGAGGAGGAAGATATATCAGGCTTTGATACACATACAATACTTGTTATAGTAGTAGATAAAGCTGCATGAAAATGGAAATGCTCAAGTAAAGTACAAGGACCTTGTAATTTGTGCTTAAGTACTGTAGTTGACTAAATGTACTTAGTTACATTCACTGATCGAGGCCCTGAAACTGAAACAGCTAAAAGGAATTCAGCCATTATTAATTTTATTATTTAAATATGCTTTTGTGACATGTCAAAGATGTCTTTGTTGTTTACTCATTTTTCAAAAATCCTGTCTTTGACTATTAATAAAAGTGTGATTTTTCATGTGATCTAAAAATGTCAAAGTTGTACTGTTAGTTACTTGCCGTACCAAATTTCAAGACTTTTGACCAATCAGAAAAATGTTCCTTATCATACTAAATATAGTCTTTGGGCACAAATGGGTTGAGAAAAAAACTCATTAATCTACTGAGAGATATAACTTTTTGGCAACAGGTCACAACCTTGTCTCATACAGATTATGGCTGATTTTTGCAGTTATAAATACACATTCAGAAAGTTTTCAGACCTCTTCACTGTTTTGCAGTCATGTTGCAGCCTCATGCTAAAATGTATTCCTCCCCCCCTCATCCATCTTCACGCAATACCCAATAATCACAAAACAAAACAGGATTTATTAAAAGGAAAAAAATGAAACGTCACATTGACACAAGACGCTTTGCTCAGACTTTAGCTCAGGTGCCTCCTTTTTCTCTTGATCATCTTTGAGATGTTTCTGATCGGAGTCCACCTGTGGTCACTTCAACTGGTTTGGACATGATCTGGAGAGACACACACCTTGAGGTCTCACAGCTGAGCGATCAGAGCAGAAACCGAGCCACGAGTTGGAAGGGACCCGCCTGCAGAGCTCAGAGACAGGACTGTTGTTGTTGACTGCTACAGAAACATTTCTGCTGCAATGAAGGTTCCCAAGAGCACAGCGGCCTCAATAATTATTCTAAGCACACAACCAAGACAATCTGAATGTCAATGGGATATTTCATATTTTTCTTTTAAATAAACTTGCAAAAATATTTTTTTGCATGAACAAGTCTGTAAGAGAGTTATTAACATCTGGAGGTTTAACTTTATATGTATGAACTATTTGGGTACCTGCCAATACACCAGCTGACCACTAGGCGGTGCTGTAGGATAGGTTTGTGATAGTTGAAAGCCTCTCGACATCCACACAGGTGTTTTCAGTTATTGTGGCTGATTAGACCTCTGCTCAGGTTGCTTTGATTGAAATTTATTAGGTCACAAATCTTCATCTACCAGTAAGAATGATAAAGTGTAATTTGTCCAGGAGACTGAGGAAGATGTCACTCAATGAGTCTGTACACAGTCCTGATAAGAGGTCTAATCAGTCAGTTTAACTGAGAACACCTGTGTTTTCAGGGGCTTTTAACATTTAATATTTCATCTCATAAAATCCAAACTGGGAGATACAGACTTCTTCGAAGGACTTCTTACATTTTTACATGGTGAAAAAAAAGAAATTAATTACTCAGATAGAAATAGAAAATGTCTCACTGAATTGTCAGGTGATACAGAAACCTAAATAAATACCTGTTTCAGTTGTTTTTAAATGATTTAATTTATTTCTGACAATCTGTGATTCATGGAGAGAGAAAAGTGAACATAACGTCAGTCAGTGAAAACAACAACTCAAAGAGTTTTGGGTGGTGATATATATTTCTCAAGGTTTACAAATAACTATTTTTTTTTTTTTTAAATGCGGCATAATACATTACACATTATTTCCAGAGAGCAAAATAAATATATTGCACTTAAAAATCATCAAAACACAATCTCGTTCGGTGTCGTATTCATATTATGGCATACAATGAAAAGTTTTTGTTAAAAAAAAAGAGATTATTTTCAGTGGTAAGTCGGTACTGTGCGTATGGTTCAAAAGGGAGAAAACGTGTTTTACATGTATTGAACTCAACATTCAGTTCATTTGTACAGCAAAGGAAAAATATTTGATTTCCAAAGCAAAGAAAAAAAGTACAAATGTTTTTGACTTTCTTCACTAAACAGATGAGATAAAATGAACTGCTTGCACATGAATGATATGCAAGGGGTCAGAACAGAACATGTATGTCCATAATCACCTTTAACAGGCTTCGCATGATGTACAAATGATGTGATATGATGTGGCAAACTGGGACATTTACAGTGTTTGTGTAACCAGCTCATGTTAGTTTGAATTCTGCCTCCACAGAGCAGCACTTCATCGTCCATCACACACACCTGAATCAACACAACGCACCACATTTGATGCATCTACATGTTGCTCATGATGCAAGAAGCTGAAATATTTCATGTCTTTCTTTGGATTTTGTGCATAAAAAGTGACAGACTCACTGCAAAAAGCCTCCATCCCAACCAGTCATTGTCAATTATTGTGTCCTTAAAAGTCATATTTTCCCCCATGGGAAGAATAATTTAAGTTATATATAATCCAAATTGTATCAGTCATCTTCTAGAAATGAGCGACTCTATCATGAAACAAGTAACTCATGGACACTTTAAAAACAACAACATTTTTAGTAGAGCCTGATCACTACTTAATTTTTGAAGCTGATACCAACATTGATTTTTTACATTTTAATAAAATTCAAATAATGATGTGTCAGCCAATTCATAAATACATAACATAAGAAAACATATTTGATAAGGATCCCTTAAATCTGTTTGGTCAAGAATTTAAAACTGAAATAATCAGCTTATTAATCGATTAGTCAATCAACAAGTACTTTACTGAATTAATCATTTTTCAAACATTTAATGCTTCTCAAATATCAGGGTTTTATACTTTTCTTTGTGAAATATGATAATAAACTGAATATTTTGGGGGTGTTTTGGACTGCTGGTCGGAAAAAAAAACAAGCCATTTTAATTTGCCATATTTAGCTCTTAGAAATTTTAACAAATATTTCTAACTTGTTTTGGACAAAACTATAAAAAGCAGAATAATAAATATTTGTTTGAAAATAATATCTCTGGGAGACAAACTATGCATTTAGAGACACAGTTTCTAAATAACCTTAAACATATTTTTTCATTTCTGTAACTGATTTTGTTCAGCCGACGTAAACACAGATAGTGATACGTCGGTTTCAGTCTAGTTCTAGTTTTTGGACTCATTAGACAAGATAAGATGGAGAGTTTTTTGATGTGGAGCTCCTGTATTGTCATAATAAAATGTATTCCAAAATACTAGCATTAATCATCACTCCAGGTAGGATCATCTCACCTGTGTATTTCTCTATACTTTTCAAATAAATTACTCCACCAGTGAGCTGCCATATTTATGCACCTGCACCGTTACTGAGTGTGAGTCAACTCCAGCAGCTTCCAGCCTCTTAATTCCTCCCTGCATGTTTTAAATGAGACAGCAGAGAGCCATTATTTCCAGGTGTGGAGGCCCTGTCGACACGCTCTGATACGGCCATGTATCAGCTCGGTAACACCTGCTAAAGACCGGCCGCTAAAAGGCTGCAGTCAACAGTTGGCAACTGAAAACACGGTGATGTTTCTCCACAGATGCTGCTGTCTGTTTGCAATGAAAAACATGAAACCACACTGCTGTTACACTTCAAAATGATTCTGGATATAAAAGAGATTACACTGCATGATCAAGGTGTTCAAAATCTACCAGTGAAAACAAGTTTATGAGGGCTTCCATTCATGGCCAGTTTCACACAGTGAATTAAAATATGACAACTTTAAAACTGATGATTTGAAATCAACACATTTTTGTGGTTGAATCCCTCTTATTTAAAGCCCGGTCACTCCAGGAAGCAACGCCACGAAATGAATCCGTATCAAAGGCCTGGTGATTTGGGGACTACTTCCACTCTCCGGCTCTCCGTTCCCTCAAAAGGTCAGCACCATAGACTGTATATAAAAATGGACGACATGACACATCCCCAAAAGTGAAGCCAAAACATCTGGATCGCCCCCTGGTGGCCGGCTGCAGTATCGGTCATAAATCCCGCCTCCTCCATGTTAGTGGATAGGACATGGGCCAAACTAAAAAGTCGAAGTACACGTCAAATAAATTTTTCCCAAAGATGTTTCTGTCATTTTAGGTAGTTCTCATCACGATGACGTATGTTCAAGTGTTCATTTTTCTGATAAGTCTGGTTTTAATTAGTTATTTGATGCTATAAAAAGGGGGTGAGATGTCATGATTGACAGCTGTGAATGAGCAGATGTAACTTTAACTTCCCATAATCGTAACGAGTCTGTGTAATAGAACATGTGTCAATTTGATTGTAAATTAAGTTATAGAGATATTATGGTTTGTTGTTGTGTCCGTCTAGCCAAACAGCTACCATGGTGCTAACGTAGCAGCAAGTTGGCTCAAGTTAACAAGCTGCAGCCGTGCTCGGCTCGTGATTGGCTCGGGCGGATGTGTGGGCGGGACCTCCAGCCCCCCGATCACTACTGCACAGACTCTGGCTCCAAATTACATCAAAATCTCAAGATAGCAGATCTCTTATCTGGGATATTTTGGCTTCACTTTTGTATAGTGGGAGGAAGTGGAGACGCGTCGTCCATATATATCCTATATACTAGTCTATGATCAGCACTGTCTAGACGGTCAATAGTGGGGAAGTTCACCAAAGTGTCACGCCAGGTGAAATATTTGTGCAGATTTATCCACAGATTCTATTGAAATGAATTGATTTCGCTGCCAAAGTTTGCCGTTTTTAAATGCTGGTGTGACCGGGCCTTTAAAGTATGCAAGGAGCCTTCACCCCCCCATCCCATATTATTCCATATAAAGTTTACCCAGCGTGTTTGTCTACTGCGGTCAGCATGCGTCCTATGATTATTTTTTTTTTTGCACTCTACAGTGAGAATTTTCCTATGAGTAAATGTTGCATTTTCATCTTTGTACAATGCATCTTAACATGTTTTTCAACAGAGCGTGAAGTTTGAACTGTACATATGGCTGGCTTACTAGAAAACTGAGGAAAGCTGAGATTCTGATATGCTGAAATGTTCACAGACTCAGACTGAGCCTCGGTGTCCAACATACTGTACTGTAGCATCAGATGAGTCTCTCCAAAAATCCCCATGTTGAAGGATCACACAGCAACCTGCCATCTTTAAGCCTCGGTGGAGACTCTTACACCTTTAGAGGGTCTTCTAAATATTGTTAAAATGAGTTTGAGGATCCACTTTCCGTTCTTCAAGGGCCAAGACCAAACATGCTCCTTGTATCATCTCACATTAGGTTTTATAGTTCGTTTTGAGGTTGTAAGTGTTTGTATGATGTCATTAAAGTGTTCGTAGAAACCTGCTGTTGTGTCCGCAGGTCCTGTGGAGGAGCCACAGTCCTTTTTTTCTTGATTTTTCTAGATCGGTACGTCACATCCTCTTCACCTCACTCTCTGTAGGTGAACTATTTACAAAGACCAGGGGGAAAGATACAAACAGGATGAGGAGTGATGAGGTGGAGCGGAGAAGTAACTGGTTGCACTGGATCGGGGATCGGAGCGAAGATCGGCCGTCTCCTCCCCAGGACGGAGTCATACAAAGGGCGTCATGACCGAGGAGGAGTGGCGTAGTCCCTGGATGGCGGCATAGGGGCCCTGCTGGAAGTAGTGGTGGTAGCGGGGCATGTGGAAGGAAGGGAAGGACGGCCCGCTGCCCTGCATGGTTCCAGCCAGAGCGGTGGGCGTCAGCGGCATGCCCAGCCGGCTGTAGGGGGGCAGGGAGCCCTGGATGGGGTGAGGCAGGGAGCCGGCGCCGGCGCCCATCGCCGACAGAGACTGTGGGTGCTGGAAGCCCGAGAATCCCGAAGTGGTGGTGACCCAGGAGCTCAGGGAGAGGTTGTCTGAGACGTTGAACGCTGAGCCTGCAGGAGACACGAGGTGGATGTAAATATTAGGGTCATACATACTTAAAGGTTAAAAGATAACGCTGCTAATATTCTTTATTTTTCCTGTTGTCAACAAATCCAATGAAAATAAACTTCCTGTTCCTGTATGTCACACATCTCCATTGTTGTCCAAAAACACAGACATTGTTGTTTATTTTGAGTCAGTCCCAAATACACAGTCCTGCTGCAGGAAATATTCAATAGAGCACCAAATGTGTGAAAATAGTTCCCAACAAATGCACTATTTCCTTCTGTTTCAGAAGAGGTTGCTAAAAGTACAGTGCCCTACAGTCTATAGTGTAGACTATATTTAAAGATTTACACCTTCAGTAGGAACCAATAAGATTGAAACTGAATCAGAAAATAGAGATTAGAGATGGACAAAAACAGATAGTTGGTTTTGGTCTTTTCATGGGATTTGTTGACAATAAAAGAAATACAGATTAACACCAGCCTCGTCCTACATTAAGTTCTTTAGCTCTTTTTGCAGGATGCCTCTCATCTCCTGTATCTGAGCTGACGTGATCTGTTGTGGGTGTGATGGCCACTCACCTCTGGTGTGTACGTTGTGTCCGTCCTCGCCCATGTTCTCCTCGTCGCCAGCGTAAGTTCGGATCGGCGACCGGGCGTACGAGTGCTTGTGGATCAGATTCTCAACACTTTCCCTGCAGCAAAAGCCGAAGAGAGAGCCCCAAAATAAATCTCTTTTTTTCCATTTTAGGTGTTAATTTTGTGGAGTTGCACCCCAATACAAATTCTTGTTTTTTCACAAAAGTGAAATTGTGGAATCTGATAAAATGTTGTACAAAGTGATGAAGAATTCAACATGAACATAATTCTTATCATCTTATGTAACTTTCATATATTGTATTAATGCATCTAGCTTCAACTTTTATTTTCTTAAATTTGAATATCAGAATATTTTCAACCAGCACTTAACAAAACAAACACTTTACACATAAAGTAAAGCATCTTCTTGCAGTGTTGCACTGAAATCTGTGACTTTTTTTTTACCTTTTTAGATAGGCAGCAACAATGACTGACAGCACAACACAGATTACTCATAATATCTCCATGTCACAAGATCAGAATTAAACAATTAAAAACAGTATAAATCATAAATTAATTAAACTTTTACCTCCCCTATGGGTCACATATTTTAGTAGCTGTTTTATCCATAATTTTAAACACATCTTCTCATTTATATTTTAAAAACATGTTTAAAATATTTAAGATGTTGTGTTTAACACATTACATTGGCTCCAGTTTTCACAGGGTCCCATATTTTGGTTGGTGTTATTACACTCGTCAATACTTCAATCTTTTTTCTTAGTTAACACCATAGCGTCACAAGATGTGTTGGGTCATAGATTTCAGTGCAACACCAGTATTTTTGTTCTGTTTACTAACTACGTTTCTGTTTGCATATTTCCTTGCATTCATGTAATATTTTTGTTGACATGTCTGTAAATGTGTGTGTAGTTGTTCTCACGTTTGTGCAGACTGTGTATGTAGATTTTGGCGTGTTTGTGTGCATGTTCACCGTCCCACAAAGTGCATTAGCTCATTTGAGTCTTGTCAGATAGCACTTCTCAAACACAGTGACACAAATTGTTGGAGGAGGTAGTGAGCGTGTGTGTGTGTGTGTGTGTGTGTGGGTGGACAGGCAAGTGGTCTGTATCATGAGAGCCATGCGTCCACATTAGCAGCCACCCAAACCCCCCCTCTGCAGCTCCCGCCCCTCCAATTAGGTTAGGAAAGTGCAATATCTGTCAGCAGAGGAGTACAAATGTGTGTGTTTTTATCAGCGTCGGGCCCCTCCGGCACAGAGGCCACAGCAAACTCACACAATGCACGGCAGGGCAGGAGGGAGGCGAGGGGACGGGGGGGGGCCGGGCCATGCTGGTTTCAATCAGTCACTGCAGCCAATTGAATTACAGTGTGTTTTAGTGCAGTGGCCGACTCCAGACTAATGTGATTTCTGCAGCTCCCTGAAGATCAATTGATCAGGTCTAATTCACAGCCCTCAAAAAGAGAAAGACAGAGGAAAAGGAGGAGGAGGTGGAGGAGGAGGAGGAGGAGGAGAGCGGGGGCGTCTGGCTCAGATTCGGACGTCTCTGGTTTGGGATGTTTGATTGAGGGAAATGGGCAGATGGTTTGATTTTGTCAGCTGATTTTGGCCGTAGTGCCGGAATCAGGAATTACGAGAAGTGTGTGTTTTGGCAGCGTCCATAAAAAATCCTTTGGACTGGGATTTGTAACTGTAAATCTGTCTGTGTGTGTGTGTGTGTGTGTGTGTGTGTGTGTGTGTGTGTGTGTGAGGCATCTGTCTCATACACAATATGATACATTACTTAAAATAGATTGAATATAATATAGAATAAAACTACAGTATAGTATAGGGGAAAATAAAGAAAGAATGGACAAAATAAAGAAAGAAAGGACAAAGGAAAGAATGAAAGAAAAATGCAACGACAACAACAAGGGAAAATGAAAAGTAGAAAAGACCGAAAGACAAGGACGACTGAATGAAAGAAAAAAGAGAAATACAAGAAGGAGAGATGGAGAGACGGAAAAACAAGAAAAGGAAGGATTAAAGAAAAGAGGACAGACAACAACGCAAGAAAGGAAGACAGGAAGAGAAGGCCGATAGAAAGAAAGGAAAGGGTGAAAGAAAGAGACAACAGAGGAAAAAAGAAGGAAGAAAAGAGGAAAAGAAGGAAAGATGAAAAAAACAACAAAAGAACAAGAAAGCAAGAAAAAACACAAAAAGAAAGAAAGATAAATAAGGAAATGGATGAACAGAACTAGAAAGAAGACAAGAAAGATGTAATTCAGAATGAACTGGAGAAGAAGAATGACAGAGAAAAGGAAGGACAACAAGTTAAGTGAAAGAAAGGAAGGCAAGACATAAAGAGAGTGATGGACAACAAGGAAGGAAAGACGGAGTAAAAGAGAAGACTAGGAAAGCAGGAGAAGAAAGATGAGAAATATAAAGAAAACAATAAAGAGACAAGAAAGTAAATAAGGAAGTAAAGAATTAAAGAAAAGAGGAAAGACAACAACGTAAGAAGGGAAGTCCTGAAGAAAAGGCAAAAAGATAGAGAGGGCAGAAAGAAAAGGGTGAAAGAAAGAAAGACAACAGAGGAAAAAAGAAGGAAAAAATGGCAAAGAAAGAAAAAAAAAGACAGCAACAAAAAACAGACAACAAAAGGAAAGACAAGAAAGAAAACGGATGGATAGAACCAGAAAGAAGACTAGAAAGATGTAATTCAGAATGAACTGGAGAGGAAGAATGACAGAGAAAAAGAAGGACAACAAGGTATACTGCAAAAATGCGAAATCTTACCAGATACCAATTACTGTAATTACTAGAAATTTAAAATATCGCGTAACACTTAATATAAAACACAATCACCTAACAAGTAACATTACAGTGACTTGTTTTTAGACAATGAATCTTGGATATTTTGTTAAGTGACAAAATACTTTAAGCATTACAGGCTTATTATGAATTTATGACACACAGCTTTTCCTAATAATAGTGAAATATAGCTCACACTTAATTCTCCGAGCTAATTTCAAGATCTCTTTTTATCATGAAAGGACTAAATACTACATCTCATTTCAAGAGATAATTTACACTTGTGGCAGATTTTGTTTTGTTCTTATTAAAAGTGAAAACACCTTGTATTTGTTGTTTTTATTTTACTTATTTTTGGAGTAGCTTAGGAGGGAAGACAATAATAAAAGAGAGTGATTGAACAACGAGGAAGAAAAGACCGGGTCAAAGAGAAGACAGAAGAAAACAGAATAAGAAAGACAAGAAATATAAGAAAGAAAGAATGAAAGAGACAAGAAAGTAAATAAGGAAGGGATTAGGACTGGAAGGCTAAAATGAAAGAGAGAAGAAAAAGCAGACACAAAAAGAGAGGAAGGACTTGAGAAAGGAGTGACAAAGAAGGAAAGATAGAAACAAAAAGGTCAGAAGGAAAGGCAGAATACAAAGATAAGAGGAGAAGATGAAAAACTGAAATACAATAAATGAAGGACAGGTGATAAATCTTGTTAGGAGGAATTATCTGTTTCATTCTGACACAAACAGAGAGAGATAAACACAGTATAGCTTCTGTATTTACTAATGAGCAACAGGATATCTAACACACACACACACACACACACTCCTCCCTTGTTGAGTATCTTATCGTGTGTAAACAAACAGTGCAGGACCCAGAATCCCCTGTACCTCTCCATGTCCGTCAGCCGCGACGAGTCCCGGAAACCTTTGGCAAACGGGTTGCTGTCAATCTTCAGTTTGGTGATCTGGAAACACAGCAGGAGAGAAAAGTGTAAATGTTTCTCCTCTTTTTTTGATTTAGGGAGCAGAGTATATTTACAGTCTGTTTCATGTCTTTTCTCTCCAGCCTCAACATGCTGCTTCCTGCAGCTCGGCTCTCTTCTCTACAAACACAATGGAGCTCAGGCTTTAGAGCTATTCATAGTCATTAATAGGGATTTCCTGATCAAGCTGTTTTGGCCTCTTTAATATTGGGTGCAGTGGTGGAATGTATCTAAGTACATTTACTCAAGTACTGTACTTAAATACAATTTTTAGGTACTTGTACGTTACTTGGGTTTTTCCATTTTATGCTACTTTATACTTTTACTCCACTACGTTTTGGAAGACAATATTGTACTTTTTACTACGCTATGTTTATTTGACAAAATTAGTTACTTTGCAGATTCTGAATATTATAACAAAATATAAATCAACTCATAAATAATGACATATTGTTACAGATTAAGCTACCCAGAAGCACATAAAGTAATTGAAATTAGCTCCACCTTTACCAGCTGCAACATTAAAGTGATGCATAAATGCATCAATAATTAAAATTCAGTGATATAATATTTTTTGTTTTCTGAAATGAACCATTTTACATGAGTACTTTTACTTTTTAGATTTATCTTAAATGCAGGACTTTTACTTGTACGAGTATTTTTACACTGTAGTATTCCTAATTTTACGATATACAATATATACAGATATATATATATACAGATATATTAAGATATCTGTATACTTCTTCCACCACTTCAGATACCTATGATACTTATATTTACCTAAATGTTGATTAAATATGTATTTAGATGTGTCCTGATCAAGTTTTTTTGGCCCTGATCCAAGGGTGCCAGTGGTGGAATGTAACTAAGTACATTTACTCAAGTACTGTATTAAGATTTCCATTTTCTGCTACTTTATACTTCTACTCCGCTACATTTTGGAAGCCAATATTTCATTATTAATACAAAATATAAATGAACTTCAAACATACTATACTAATATACTATGATATATTAGCTACTCAGAAGCATACAAAGTAGTAAAAATATAATAAACATTTAAATATATATATATATATAACAATATACATTACAATGTGCTCATATTTCTTCTGAAAAAATATGATATATATTAAATAAAATATAACATAATAATAATAATAATAATAATAATAATAATAATAATAATAATAATAATAATAATAATAATAATAATAATATAATATTTACCTAAATGTTGATTTGTATCTAACAAATACGTCAGATGTTCAGGAATAATCTGGTGCTTGTCATTGAGTTTTATGTGATTTTATTGTATCATTGTTTGTGTTTTGTGCTGTTCAGTATTAAATGTAATTTCATATTTAGTAGCTGTTCTGGAGCTTCCTCAAGGTCTTCCTCAAGGTCAAGAATGAACTTTCAATCTCAACTTTTAAGATGATTGTGTTATCCAGTCAAAAGTTCCAGAACAGCTACTAAATGGAGCTTGTAGCTATTTTATTAATTTAAAATGTCATGGGTTTGGCAGTTGATCCAAAGAAGAACAAGAGAACATGTGGCTGTCAGCTGTCAATCACTCACCAGCTGGTTCTGATAGGCCGTGACAGCGGTGAAGACGGTCTCGACGAAGACGAAGGTGCGGAACTCCTCAGACTTGAGGTTAAGCAGTGAGGCGGTGTGTTCCTTCTTCTTGATGATGTGGCACCGCGGCTGGTACTTGTGCATGGAGTTGAGGATGATCTGCAGAAGACAAGCAGAGCCAGAATCAATGATGATTGATACAAAATGTACAGGTTCAACAGCAGACCAGCAGATAGAAATAACATACAGTGTTAGTGTTGCAGCCTTGATGCATCTGGGTCAGGTGGGTGAAGTGGGTAGAAAAAGCTGACAGCAATCCTCTCTGCATCACTTTTTGGTAATGATCATAACTTTAATATCTTTGGTAATTTGAAGACATTACCTTGAGTTCTGAAAAATTATGTAAGGTATTTTTTCACTATTGTCATTGACATTTTTTAGACTAAATGATTAAAAAAATATAAAGAAAATAATCAACATTTCATCCTGCTTACCTAAAGTTTGCTAAAGTTTTTTAAATAATGACATTCTTTTCCTGATATTTTGTATTCTATAAATACATTAAAATATTGTCAAAAAATATAATAACATAAAAACAAATAAACCTAGAAATAAATATTGAAATGAATGTACATAGAAACATTTTTAGAATGGCATAACACTTCATTGTTTCTTCTTTGCTCCTGATTTTGCATATATTTTGCAATGGAAAGCAGTCATATCAGACCGACTTGCTGGTCTGGTTGAAAGAGGGAGAAAAAAAAGGAGAGGAAAAAAAACAACTGAGCTTATAAACTGGCAGAGAGAGACCAGGATGCAGTGCAGGGAGACGAAGAATAAAACAACGGTGGTGGAACAAAGAGAATATATATATATATATATATATATATATATATATATATATATATATATATATATATATAAATATATATATATATATATATATATATATATATATATATATATATATATATATATATATATTCATATATAGAGAGAGGAGTGTGAACAGATAAAGTTGTTAACACTGCTGCAGGTGAGCGTTTTCCTCAACAATCGTCCTGCCTGGCTGCAGCACAGGAACCAGTTTCTATTTATCTTTCTCAACCGCTGACTCAGTGTCAGTCCATTTATGTGTTTTAACACAATATGATAGGTGCTAAAGAGTGCAGACTGTCTACTGTAAGTGTGTGATACAAGACTATGCACTATATACTGTATATTACTTTCATATTTGCCTGTGGGGCTGATTATTTCAGTTGATAAAGTAAAAAAAAAAAAAAAGGTTCTGTTTTTATTTTTCTGAATGGTATTATACATTTTAGGATATTTTGGGGTGTATTTATTTTGGATACAGTAATGCTTTATTCACTTTCAGATTACATTACTGTTTTAAAATGTGCAGCTATAGAGTACAAATTTATTTCATTTCAATTATTCATTCATTCATTATAGTATGTATCTCGCTAAAACCATACATTTCTTTACTGGTATGAATGATTTACTAACAGAAGCTGTGTGATAAACAGAATAGTATATGTCAGTATTATTCCTGTGCCACTAGATTGGATTATATTTTTCTAAATGTCAAGGCTTCAGCAGCACTGACACAAACAGAAAATAAATAAAACAGATATTTGTCTGATTATCAAATTATGGGGAAATTATTTCTTAATTTTAATTAATATTATAATGATAGAGGAGTTTTATTTTGCAATAACAACATTCATTTAGTGGTGGAAAAAATGCCATCTTACTCAACTTACTTCAAATACAGATGACCTCATGACCATGATCTCTTTTTTGGTATACATTTATAATATTTTTCTTAAAACAAGCAGATTACGTATATATCTTTTACCTCATAAAATATTTGTTTTAAATGATACATTTTAAAATATGTTTTGATATATTTATAAAATATTTGTTTTTTCATAAAATATATATTTTTTAATATTTAAATCCAAAGCCTGTTATATTTCTCTTTTACACAACTACTGTATATTGACTATATGGATTAATATCAATCAAAAAATTATATAAAATAAATGAATCTGACCAAAGTTAAATAAATAAAAGGGTTATACAGTACAGCATTTTTGTTTTTATACTCACACGCTATATTTGTTTTGGTTACTTCCATGTAAATGTCAGGAACTATTTTTGGACTGGAACAAAAACAAGTGTAACACACACACACACACACACACACACACACACACACACACACACACACACACAACCTTCAAGTTTCCCAGGCTGTGTCTTACTTTTGGCTAATTAATGGATAAAAGTTAAATGTTTTTCTGCTCCCTGCTTGTGTTTGGTGGTATGATGCCTTCAGTGAAAGGAGGATTAAAGGAGCAATTTGCTCTCTGTCAGGTGAGTAATTAAAATGCCACACCAGTCTTTAAAACATGTCAGAGAGAGACAAAGCTTTTCATGGAGGTTCATGACTGACTTTCTAACTTAGATATATTTCTGTACAATACATTTTTTTAAATGTTTTTCATTCAATTTGGTCAGGGGGGGGGATACCATTTTAACAATTAATCATTTAATTTAGATTGGCTTTTAATACCTAGTAGCGTTGTGACATTTTTCCTGTGCTTTTTATGTACCTTTTTTATGATCTCATGATATGTTATGTTTTTATTCCTGTTATTTCTTGATGTTAATGTAAAGCACTTTGGGTACCTTTTGGTTATTGTAAAGGGCTATACAAATACATGTTGATGTTGATTAACAGGAGAAAAACACTATTCGACTTCAACATAACACCTGTATTATACGCCTGAGAACTGGAACTGGCTAGCCTTAGTAACAGTAACAGTAAAGCCTCTATATGGGTTAATAATACTTGACGTGGCTTTTTTTTTTATTTTTCTCGAGACAAAAGAGGAGTAAAGTAACAAGTGCTCACATGTCCGTGTTGATCCAGTTCGTTGTTTGTCAGTTTGACTTTCTCGAAGGAAACCATCTGCTTGACGAGCTGCTCTCCGGTGAACGGTGAGTCCGGGTGGACGTACAACCTGCAGGAGAAGAAGAAGAAGAAACAGCGATAAAAACCTCCTCAGCTGTGATTGGCTGAGACGCGTTCGAAGAGAACGTTCGATAGCCAATCAACGCACACGTTCTAACAGCGCTAATTAGGGCAATTATAAATCGCTTAGCTCAGCGCTGTTTAAAGTAACGGGTGAATATTGTGGAATATTCTTTTTCTGTTTTTTTTTTTAAAAGGGTTTTATTTGAAAGCAAATCATGTTCAGATTGACAAATTGCCCAAACAACATTTAAGCTATTGTTACTGTCATTGCTCCACTTTTTCCCGAAAAATGATTCGATTTAATTAAGCATATTTGGACAATTTATGCTGGGAATTTAGACCGTATGCATGCAGGCATTTTTTACTGAGAAATACTGAGGTCGTCCAGACACAAAACGAGTCTCCATTTTTTTCAGTCAGGAAATACATTTTAGAATAGAAAAAAATAGAAAATACTTTATTGTGTACTTTTTGCGTGCAAAAGGAATAGACTACATTTGTTTTTTGCATTTGCATGTGCAAAATCTGCTATTAATAATTTTATTTTTAGTGGAGGAAATAGTGACTCCTTTATTTATTTGCTTATTTTTGCTTTAGCTGAAAGTGGTCCAAGTTGAGTTTATTGAGTCTGAGGCCACTGAAATCAGCACATAAAATACCCATCGTGTGTAACTTTTAGTAGAATGTAAACTAGCTAAACCCCCCCAAAATTCTCAATAAATAAATGTATTAATTCATTTAAAAAATAAAATACCTATAGGACATGACCTCTTGTCATTGCCTGGATGCATGGCATGTCGTGACTAATGCTAAAAATCAGGGCTTCAGCTGGTCTATTGGCTTGAATTGACATCTTCATGACATCAATCAGCATGGTATGAATGTTTCCAGATGCTTCCTGGTAAAGATTAAATTATTTCATCGGTCTCCATGCCGGTGGTGGAGCTCACACAGCTCTTTTTGGTCTCCAGTTTTTTCTTTCTTCGCGAGTTGTTGAAGATGTTCAATTAAAAACAAAAAGAAAAAAAAATCCTATAGGCCTATATTATATTTTCACAACTCGTTCGTTTGTCAACATTGCAAATTATCAACAAAATGCAACAAAATAAACAAAATAAAACATTATATAGCCTTTTGAATTTGGATTTTGCGATTTATTTATTATCTAAAATATTTTTATTTTATTTTTTCTTGCTCTTTGCTTCCCATATAGTGATGAAAATATACTTTATCCTTTCTAATACAGACTAATAGGTCTATATCTTTATGTCACACGAAGCAACAATATGGCTGATATATCTTTGTTATAGCTTTTCACAGTCTCTCACTGAGGATTTATTGAGGTATTATTCAGGTGTGCCATGAAAGGTGAATCTCAGCTCTTTGGTCTCCAGTTTTTCTTCAAGATTTGTTGATGATGTTCAATTAAAAACAAAAAACAAAAAAAAATCCTATATAGGCCTGTATATTATATTATATTTTCACAACAGTTGATGTGAAGTTGAAACTCGTTCGTTTGTCAGCACTGCAAATTATTAACAAAATACACCACAATAACAAAATAAACAAAATAAAACATTATATAGCCTTTTGAATTTAGATTTTGCGATTTATTTATTATCTAAATTATTTTTTTCTTGCTCTTTGCCTTCCATATAGTGATTGTTTTCACACCGGCAATATTTGCACTACCTGTTTATATCATGTTTATTATTGTTTATAGCTTATTTTGTATATTTTATATTGGTAGAAATTCAATTTTTTTTATTCTTAAAGAGTATTTAAATTCTAACGTTTTTATCTATTCTTTTGTTAATATACTGTTTAACTTGCACCAACAAAACCAAAGCAAATTCCTTGTGTATACCTCTTAGCAATAAACACGATTCTGATTCTGATGTAAATATACGTTCTCCTTTCTAATACAGGACATCTAAGACTAATAGGCCTTTCTTATCTTTATGTCACATGAAGCAACAACATGGTTGATATATCTTTGTTATAGCTTTTCACAGTCTCTCTCACTGAGGATGTATCGAGGTATTATTCAGGTGAGCCATTAAAAGGTGTGCAGGTTGAATCTCTCTGTACCTGGCCGGTAGAGGAGGGTCTGCCTTGCCGGCCACCAGCCAGGAGGAGCGGTGGTAGGCGTACCGGTACCGCTTGTTGTCCACCGGGACGATGTCCATCAACACGATGTACTTAGAGTCCTGATCCACTCCGGAGAAAGACACCCGGATGGTGGGGAACATCCTCCTGATGGAGCAGGGACACATGATTATTATTAGTAATATAACAATAATAAATAATAATAATAATAATAATAATAATGATAATGATAATAATAATAATAATAATAATAATGATAATGATAATAATAATAATAATAATAATAATGATAATGATAATGATGATAATAATAATAATAATAATAATAATGATAATGATAATAATAATAATAATAATTGGACAAGTGTGTGTTATGTGTATGTTACTTTATGGCAAATCAAATCAAATAATTATTATCCAGATATTTTTAGAAATACTGCAGTCAAAAAAAAGTGATCTGACCAGACATATAGCCTACATTTTATACATATTTAGTTTCTTGGATTTTAATATTTTTCTTATTCAATTATTTGTACATTTTATTTCCTAAATGTGATTTCAGAGCTGCGCAGGAATACATTTCTGGTGGGTAAATAGTCCCTTATAATCCCTTATAGCATATATATTTGTTTGCACACATATTTGTTATCACCAACAAAACCAAAGCAATTTCCTAGTGTATACCTCTTACACCTGTATTATTATAATTACTACTAGAAGTATATTTTTTAATTATTATTGTTGTTGTTAAACCGTCTTGCATGGGGCTGTACATCATAAAATAATAATAATACTAATAATAATAATAATAATAATAATAATAATAATAATAATAATAATAATAATAATAATTTATTTTAATAATAATAATGAAAATAATAAAAAAAAATCAATTGATGGTTTACCTTCCAGACTTGGTGATGATCATCTCGGTGCCGAGATCATGGAATTTGTCCCACAGCTCTTTGGTCTCCAGGCTGCAGGAGATCTTGGCCATCTCCTCACTAGGGATGCTGGGAGTTGTTGGGATGAGCGGCTCCGTGCACGCGGCGGGCGCGCTCCCGCTGAAGTCCCCGTGCGCGTCCAGAGAGGACAGGTCAGCCAGAGACTGCTGGTTGCAGGACGACTTCTCCACAAACTGCTCTGTTTTTGTTTTTGACGGAAAACAGAGAAATAAACACAAAGTGTGAAGATGATTTTTTTTTTTTTTTCAATTATTGTCATCAGTGACATCTGTATCAGTATCACATCTGTATCAGTATCACATCTGTGTGTCTTTAAGGAATACAAAGAGAAATACATGTTGGTAAATAAAGTCAGTGAGTCACACTCATATACTTTCATTGTGTGAAGTCCAACATATTACAACATAATACATATTCAAGATGATGCTTCTGTCCCAAAATATAAGATATTAGCTCCTGCCCTGCTTTGAACCTGCACATTATAATACATTCCAACATTTTCTGTTATAAATACTAGAAGTGAAGCTTTTATTCTTTTTTTGTATGTTCAACATTGTGTAAAAAAAAGATGCAACTTGGTAATTTATAGAGTATGGTGTTGTTGCTTTATATTTTAAGGGTTAATTACATTGACTTTTTATTCCCAGCTCAATTTACCCACAGGTGAGTTGGATCAAAAACCCTTCACTGTGAGGATTCAGTCACATTTTCCATCACTTGTACTCAATTTATTAACGACGTTTCCACGATCAGAAGACTCCAGCAACACTTTCTGGCACATATTAAGGTCAATGAGCTCCTCAAAGATAAAAACAAACATGACATTGAGTTCCATTTGTAGTAAATGTACCCAAATGATAGAAATTATTTTGTTCCTCAGTCTGTCAAACTGTTAAATGAGAGTTTGGCTTCTAAATTGAAAGCACTGTACTTATTCCTAATGTGTGATGTAATATATGTTTGTTGTTTGGTTAAATGTTATGTTTTGTTATGTAGACAAATTATAGAAAAATATCCTGATAATAAAGTGAGATAAGGGAGGATATTACAGGGCTGTTTTTTTTGCATTGCTTGCTTGCTTTTCTGAGTGTAGTGTTGCTGTTAACACTCAGGAGAATAAAACATGTCATTTCCAGTTAATGTAATTTTTTTTGGGGTTAATTTTTGGTTAAAGAGAAATACATGTTGGTAAATAAAGTCAGCGAGCCTCCATGTAGTTTACAATCTAATGTTTAATACATTTTTAATATTTCTTTTTATTGTTGTCATTATTATTACTGGATTATCCACACTGTTGAGTCTCCAGTGTCATGGGAAATAAAAGGGAATAACATTTTAAACCCTGCATTTTATATTTAAATCTATAAAATATGTTAATCGTGAAGGGGAAAGAAACACAATTTCACTCAAATTATAAATATGAAAAGCTAAATAAATAAATAAATAAATAAACTGGCTGTTCTGCCAGTGTTTTATTCTGTTTTATATATATTTTTTTATTCACAAACAACATATACATTATATTTGGTGCAGCAACCCATGGATGGATTTCTGTTAAAATGTCAAATGACACAAAAGGTTCACCTATGGGACAGAAAATAAAATAAAATAAAATTCAACAAGTGTTCATTCATTTTATGTAAAAATCTGATGATCCACACAAACAAACTCACATCACTGTGTCAACCTGTCGAATTACTACACATTCCCACTTGTGTTTTTTAATTATAATGACCTCTAATAACCTCATTTGTAAATTCAACAGGTTATTTTTTACATTTATTTGTGAAATGATGAGAGTGTTGCTGATGTTTTCTGTCACATTTTTTAGGCTACCTGTGAATTTGTAGGTTATAGCCATGGCCTATATTCTGAAGCCTTGACCTTCATCGGACAGCTGTTTTTGTTTCCTCAGGATGTTGTGAACACTTTATAGACTATTTATTCAACTTCTAATCTCTTCTCTGCTGCTGCAATGGTCCTACTAAATCCTTCATTAACTCTCAGGGTTTTTGCATAAAACTGTTGTAATTTTTTTTCTATGTATATATATATATACTTTATTTTTTCTCTTTTTTCAAGGCTGTTTTCATATATGCAATCCACTATTTGTAATTACAACAGTCTATAAACCAACTTCTAAGTAGATGAGCTTACAGACAAACCTATCAAGTACACTAGAGAAAAAAAAACCCTCAACATTCAAAACAGAAACAAAACCAAGAAAATAAATAACAATAATAATAATGACAAAAAGAAAGAGTAGAGTTTAAAAAACAAAACGACAAAGCAAACAAAAAAAAATGGGAATTTTAATAATAATGAATAATTTAAAAATAGAAATAGTTCCATTTTAAACAATAACCTCATTTGTAAATTCAACAGGTTATTTTTTACATTTATTTGTGAAATGATGGGAGTGTTGCTGATGTTTTCTGTCACCTTTTTTACGCTACTTATTTATTAATTTGTAGGTTATAGCTATAGCCTATTTTATAACCTATTTTCAGCTATTTTTGTTTCCTCAGGATGTTGTAACACTCTATAGACTATTTATTCAACTTCTATTTTCTTCTCTGCTGCTGCAGTGGTCCTATAATAAATCCTTCATTGACTCTCAGGGTTTTTTGTGCGTAAAACAGTTGTAATCTTCCGCACCAAATCACCTGAATTAAACTTAAATTAAGTGTTTTTATTATTATTATTCTTTCCATCCTTACCGAGAGGCTTGATGGTGTTCTCCTCCGTCTCTTTGTCCTTACTGGGCTTCCCACTGGACATCAGAGCGGCTATGGAGAAAGCATTTGCCCGGGATGAGAGCTGCGGTTTCGGGGATGACGTGTACTCCATGTCGGTCGGTGGAAAAAAAAAAAAGGCTTGGACCAAAAATATTCCCTTTTTAATAATAAATAATAAATAAAAATTGAAAAAAAAATCCTCCAGAAAAAACTCAACTTCGCCTGTTTTTGGCTCCAAGAAAAAAAAAGCGAAAAAATAAAAAATACGCAGAGTTTTGTCCTTCGATGTCGCTCTTTACGCACAAGAATCTGCTCACTTTTGGAAACACTTGTCACTGCAGAGCTGTGAGTCTTGTTGGCTGCATGGTGAAGGACTAAAGGAGGCGGACTGGACTCCACTGACTGATCTGGTGCTCTTTGGGAAGCTTCAGTCTGGACTCAGCCTCCTTTTATAATCCCAGTCTGTCCTCCAATCACTGCCTCTGCTTCCACGTCACACTCCCACTGTCCCACAGCAGCTCTGATACCCAGCAGCCAATTAAAAAACATGGAGCTGTCAGGGGCTTTTTGTTCATGCCAAAGACCCACGAGAGACTGTGTGGCAATAATATGACTTCATACACTGTTAAGAATTTCCCAATAAAATAACAGTAAAGTATGGCAGCAGGGTTGCCTTTATGTTACTGTAAAATTAACATTATTGTACTGTCACTGAAATTGATAAACTTTGTACTGTTAGTAGTTTGAACATTATTAATTTCACAGTATTTTACAGTTAATTTACTGTTTAAAGATACATTATATAGCACCTTTCTTTTACATTATCTTACTGATTTGTTTTAATGCACTATTTCTTTTTTACATACATTTTAGTAAACATTATTTTTTGGCTAGATGAATAGACTTAGCAGGTTACAGACATAAGAATAGTCACACTAAATACAATTAAAGGCACTTGTTCGGAAAAAGGCTATAATAGACTTGTTGACGTTTTTCCCAAAATGTCTGTCTATAGCTGGCTACAAGCACAGAATGCAAACCAGAACAACATGTGAGTGAAGAACAATAAAGCTGATTCACTGATTTTACAATCATGTACAATGTACAAGCCCAAGATCAGGTCCCAGAATTAAACAAATACTGCATGAAACTGTTACTGATGATACTTTAGACAGCTGATCAGCAGGCATTATAGTTCAGTTAAAAAACGGCCTATGAGCGTAATTTAACAGGTTTTCTTTTGTATTAACAGTAAAGCACTGTTTTTAGCAATAACAGGTTAATACTGTTGAAATCCTGCTGTAAATTAACAGCAATTGTTTACAGTGTAGAAGTAAAACATATATCCCCCTATACCCCTTTCTCACTTCTCCTCTAATAACTCATATAT
The DNA here is from genome assembly GCF_015220745.1 of Sebastes umbrosus. Taxonomy (NCBI): domain Eukaryota; kingdom Metazoa; phylum Chordata; class Actinopteri; order Perciformes; family Sebastidae; genus Sebastes; species Sebastes umbrosus. Next base: position 7,907,426 of record NC_051279.1, read on the forward strand.
CATAGAATGATAATATAATATAATATATAAACTATCCCAAATTTATTTACATCCCAAATTAAATACATGAGCAGCATCCCAAGTTTATTTACAACCCACATATCCACCTGGAGTTAAAAAAGCAGATATAAACCACCCCTTAACGCAAACCTTTATCACAACTGTTCCTCAACCATATACAGTACCTCCCAAAAATATATTTTTTGTATAGCTTTTTAAAGTGATTTATATTTGTGCTCCGCTTCAACCCATCACCCAACAGACTGAAATACACATACTCTTCTTTGTTGTACGAACACAATATGACTTCATACTGTCTATACCGGGGTGATGAGAGAGGGGGAAATGACAAACATATGGTGAGGGAAATATCATTCTTTTGCACTCATTGCACAATATAAAGGAGAGGAATAAAAATGTACTTTATGTTTGCAGGACCTCTCATGGACCCCTGGAGGGCCCCAGACCACATGTTAAGAAACCCAGAATGTCAGAGACGCTTGCCCAAGATGGTGCTATTTGATAATTAATGGCAGCAGTAAGGTGATGATGACAGCTTTACACACACTCATATAAGTCCAACATATGAACTAAAATTCAAGATGATGCTTCTGTCCCAAAATATAAAATGTTAGCTCCTGCCCTGTTTTGAACCTGCACATTATAATACATTCCAATGTTTTCTGTGATAAATACTATAAGTGAAGCTTTTGTTCTTTTCTATATGTTCAACATTGTGTGAAAAAAAAGATGCAACTTGGTAATTTATAGAGTAATGTTGTTGCTTTATATTTTAAGGGTTAATTACACTGACTTTTTATTCATAGATTAATTTACCTACAGGTGAGTTGGATCAAAAACACTTGACTGTGAAGAATCCGTCAAACTTTCCATCACTTGTACTCAATTTATTAACAATGTTTCCATGATTAGAAGAATCCAGCAAAACTTTCTGGCACAATGAGCTCCTCAGATATAAAAACAAACATGACATGAGCTCCATTTGTAGTGAATTTACCCAAATGATTAAAAAATAGGTTTCACATCACAAATTATTTTGTTCCTCAGTCTGTCAAACTGTTAAATGAGAGTTTCGGTTTTCTAAACTGAAAGCACTGCAGCTACTTATTTATATAATGTGTGATGTAATATATGTTTGTTGTTTGGTTAAATGTTATGTTTGTTATGTAGACAAATTATAGAAAAATATCCTGATAATAAAGTGAGATAAGGGAGTATATTACAGGGCTGTTTTTTTGCATTGCTTGCTTGCTTTTGTAATGTTAGTGTTAACACTCAGGGAGAATAAAACATGTGATTTTCATTTGTTTGGTTAATTTTTTTGTCCCATAGCAGAGATGGCACTTTAGATTTTGCAATCATTCATTTTAAAATGAACGTCTCAAGTGAAAAGACATATATGACAGAGGTACTCCGGATTCTGCCTTTTGTCCTCATTATGTGGTGTGAGGTGTGTGAGACCCTCAGCAACTGTGAGAAATGCCTTTACAACACACACACACACACACAACACACACACACACACACACACACACACACACACACACACACACACACACACACACACACACACACACACACACACACACACACACACACACACACACACACACACACACACACACACACACACACACACACACACACACACACACACACACACACACACACACACACACACACACACACACACACACACACACACACACACACACACACACACACACACACACACACAGGAACCTTATTGAGTGCAGGAGCAGCAGTCTTGGGTTAATCCGTTCTGTGACACACACCAGTGAGCCCCTAATCTGTCTCTCACACACACACACACACACCAAGCTCTCACGTGACAACAGGAAATGCAGGTTATTTCTATGAGGTCTACAGTAACAGTAATAATTGCTGTAACAGTGCAGCATCCTGGTTGGTTTTAATGGTGACAGCAGACCGGCCTGCAGTCTGTACTGCAGGTTTTCTAAGCTGTTATCATCTTATTACTGTGTTTAGTCACTCATTCAATCTTATATCCAAGAAGAAAGCTTTCAGGATGGATTAAAGAAATCTTTTTTATTTCCTGTGCTTTTAACTTGATAGGGTCTGAATCCGGTCTAGACTTCACCTAAAGAGTCTTTATCAAAACAAAATGTTTTTTCTTCCTCCAGACGACTGATCGGTACTCAGGGTTCAACGCTAATGTTTCTTTGTTTTTTTAGACATGCCCGAAGTCAATTTTTAGTTGCCCCTATACAAATTGTTTAATTTCAAATAACAACAAAGACTAATTGTCATGTTTTATCCGCCTAGCTCTCAAACTTGCAGCAAACTGCTCAATACATAGTTAAAGTTTCGCCCACATCCTCTCCAACGCCACCCAACTAAACTCCTGTTTCCAGGATAACTGAAATGATCACTTGCGCTTCAGCTCTTAAACTTGTTCTTTACCCGCCGCCATTTTCTCGCAAGTGCCCAATCTGTACTGAGCAAGGTGGCTCAAGTTTCAAGTTTAGTCTATTTATTGATCACAATTAAAAACAATAAAAGTTGACCAAAGAGCTGAACAGTGGTAAAACAACAATACAATATGTAAGAAGGCTCACTCCTTAGCTACTTCCATCATCAGCTTGTGGAAAAAAAACAATGTGTTTAATTATTTTTTACCACTTGCTTGATCGGGCAAGTGAGTTGCTAGATTTACTAGTCCAACTTGGCATTTTGCTTGCCCTGTTGCAAAACGGGCAAACCGTATTCTTGAGCCCGCTTGGTTTACAACAGCCAATCCGAGAATCAGAAGCAGCTTTATTGGACAAGTATATGAACAGGGCTGTCAGTCGATTAAATATTTTTATACATTTTGTATCTGTTCAAAATGTACCTTAAAGGGAGATTTGTCAAGTATTTAATACTCTTATCAACATGGGAGTGGGCAAATATACTTGCTTTATGCAAATGTATGTATATATTTATTATTGGAAATCAATTAAAACACAAAACAATGACAAATATTGTCCAGAAACCCTCACAGGTACTGCATTTAGTATAAAAAATATGCTCAAATCATAACATGGCAAACTCAAGGCCAACAGGCAACAACAGCTGTCAGTGTGTCAGTGTGCTGACTTAACTATGACTTGCCCAAAACTGCATGTGATGAAAAAAAAGTGTAATAAATGTATTAAAATTTAATAAAAAAATTAAATATGTTAACAGATTGACAGCCCTAATGTAGATTTTTAAATATAAAATCAACTATGACCAACAACATACAAAGTCTGTATACAAAGTCAAGTGTTTCTGTAAATTGTAAACAAACAAATACAAACAATTCCAAGAAATAAATATTGAATGCATATACATGAAGTAGGTGGTTATGTATGTATACATGTCTATATATATATACAGTGTGCATGATTCATATTTGACAGTGATTGATGTTGTTAAAGCACAGTATGTATTTCAAACTTTAAATATACAATTCATATAAATAAATATATATTTTAGTGTTACAGGGTTATTAATACTATATGACTGATATAAATGTTCACTATCGTTTTCAAAATGTAAATCAAAATGTTTGATGCTGAGATAGAAGTGAAAGCTTACGGGGAGCCCTGAAGGCATCAGGTTTCCAAAACGCTGACTTCAGATTTCTTTCCAAAGGTGTCAGTGTGTGTGTGTGTGTGTGTGTGTGTGTCCTCAATGTCACTCTCTCTCTCTCTCTCTCTCCCCTCTCTCTGAGATGGAGGCTCACATAAACACCGAGCCAGAGACCGGCGGAGCAGCTAAACCCATTAGGAGACTCCTGAATGCAGATCCTGCTGCTGCAGATATTTAATAAGAGACCTGCGCTGGCAAATCAGATTACCTTTGCAATTGCCAGTGGATAATGTGCTAAAAGCTTTCCCACTTAAGCGTTACTCCTTACTGAATATTATTCACACTTTGAGGGGCCAGAGCAGCCTTAAAGAAACAGCCGGCCTCACAGTGAACTGTGGGAAACAGATGGTGGTTAGTGTGTTTGGTGCCTTTCACAACTGAATACAGGATGAGGCACAGATCAAACAGGGGAATTGAAGAATGCATAGTCTTCCTATTTTGTTTTTTATTCATGGTTCAAAAATTATAATACAGCTTATTTACATGTTAAGTGATTTTATCCCAACTTGTCTTTATTTCATTGAAAGTATATATTGTTTTCCACTATTTAGGGTGATTCCTTGTACCTTTGTATATACTCGTATAGTTTTGTACATATGACCTAGATTTATATATTAGTGTATTTTCTTAATGTATGTCCTTGTATGTACTTGCAACAGGGGTGGTATATCAGGTGTTTATATTATAGATATGACGGTTATTTATGGGGGGACATATTTTGTATTTATACTGTGTGTATATACACTATATGTTCCTTTCTATACTATAATCTTTTTTATGTACCTCTCTGTAGCCCTGAGCTACTATCGGTGCATATATCTAATCTATAATGTATTTTCCTGTTAATATTGTTAAAATAAACGGGTGTAGTATGTCACGTGTGAGTTTTGTATGCAGTATGGGTATTTAAGATGGCCACTCTCTACACATAAGAGCCTGGTGCTCGAAACGTTACAGCATAAAATTCTTCTAACGGGAGCTATTTGGTGTGCTTATCCATCGGTTTTATTACCTCCGCCAAGGCCGAAGTCCTAGGAAGGAGGTTATGTTTTCACCAGCGTTGGTTTGTTGGTTTGTCCGTTTGGAGGATTACTCCAAAAGTCTGCAATGGATTTGAATGAAATCTTTTGGAGGGGTGGGGTGTAGCACAATGAACAATCCATTCGACTTTGGTGGCAATCCAGGTCATGATCCGGCTTCGGGAATTTTTTTTAATAACTCCGCTCAGCCTGTGCATTAACATCACAGGATTTAAGACATGCGCAGTGTAACTGATGACGCGTTCATGACGCGTCACCCAGCGACGTACATGAAACCTGCCTTGGCGGAGGTCTGCGCTCTCCGAGTGCACTTCTAGTTCTAAAAAGTATTTAGTACCTGCAAAACATGTCTCTTTTAACAGGGCATGTAAGTCTTGAAATGTTGAAAACCTTACACCCGATTCAAGAAAACGTCTGAAAATAATGATTTCCATCGGAAACAACTGAGCGAATCTCTTCTGTTGTTCAGTTTTTATTCTGAGTGGATGAAACAACTTCTTACAATACATTTATTAGACTATATTTTGCAGCGTGCGGTGCTCTTCCTGCGTCACATCAGTATTTCTCAGCAGCAGCAGCAGGTAACAGGATATAGGTGATGGCTCACCACACTGAGAGCCTACAAGCTGCAGCACTCAGGGATATGACGACGAAACCATCTGAACAATTATTCCTCGGGATAAATGGCCGCGGCGTGAAAAGGTCAGCAACAAATGACAGCCAATTCCCCGCAGAGTGGAATCTGAGGAAAAATAATCGCCCCGTGATTGAATTGCATCCTGGGACATTTGAGCCACAGTAATGAAATGGCTGTTGTTGTGACCCGACCCTTTCACCTCCACGACGATTCTTTACCAGATTACGGATCAGGCAGCAGGGGCGACTATTTGCCTACAGGAATACATTTAATATATGTGCATAGGTTTGTTTTGTCAATGTAAATCCCCATTATCACAGATACTTGTGCATATTACATGTCAGCGTTCACCTGCAGGGCTGACGGGGCCACAGAGGGACGTTATCTGAGAAGAGACATTTGTGACTACAGGTATAATATCCGCTCTTTAAAACTAGTGTTTAGCCACACTAGCGGCTAACGTCTGCCATGGAAATGTCCGTCTGTCGTTGGCCAGACTGACTTAGACAGACTTTGGTCCAGACTTAAACGTCTCAACAACTATTGGATGGATTACCATGAAATTTTGTATGAATATTCACAATTCTCAGAGAAGGAATTTGTAAGGTACCCTGCCTTCGCCCAAAGTCAGCTGGGATCGGCTCCAGCCCCCCGGTGACCGTGAATAGGATAAGCGGTTATGGATAATGAATGAAATAATGTTGTTTTTGTCCTGAATACTTTTACACAGAATGCTAATATTACACGGCGAAAAGCAAAGTTATTTGTTTTTCAGAACAAGGTTTATTTTCTGAGCTTTTGCACTGTGAATAATAGCATCAACCAATCACTACTTGCAGACCGAGTTGCACCTAAATTAATGAAACAACAGCACAGAGGCTCCATAGTCTGAACCAGAACTACAAACTTTATTATTCTTTTCAACCTTGACAAAGGCAGCGCAGACCAGATCCACTCCTTCCGTTCTTACCTTTCACAATAAAAGCCCTAGACATATAATATTCGCAGGCGAGTATTTTGCATTTTCGTGTCGTTTATTCTCATGACTAAAAGTAAAGATGGAGTGAGCCGTATTGATGGGTTCATTAGTACTCAGTTTTATATGTTTTTATCTGCTGCTCAAAGTTTCTGATATGACTTCATATTGTTAAAATGGGATCAAATACAACATTGATGTATGCCAATAAAACAATATTCATGCAGAGAATCAGCGGTGTTTTCTTTTTATTGCAGAAACAGATCACATCAGATCACACATTAGCTGACATGACAAAGCTTTGATCTGAAGCATGTCTTCACCAACATGGACTCTTATTCACCTGCTGCATGAATCAGCCCTACACACACACACACACACACACACACCCGTCCAGAGCTTGAGGCATGCAGTGGTCGGTCTGTTGCCTCCGTTCATATGACTAATTAGACCAGCTTCACACTGCGCCGTTCCTTTTGATGCTGATCCCTGGTGCTAATTGCTGCGTCAGTCCCGGGCCACAGCCAGGTTAAGTTCAAATGCAGGACCGACGTCTCCACTCACCCCCACTCTGTCCCCCCCCCGACAAACCCCCGTCCACCTCTACTCATCTCCCCCATGAAGAGCTTTAACAAACAGGTTTGTCACAAAACGCTTTATAGAGAAGTTAAGGACGAAAATACTGATGAACACAGAGCCTAAGAGCAAACACGTGGGTGTTTCATTATTTCCTCCTCCACATTTGTGACGTTTCACTGACTAACCTATTAATAAATTTGTGAGCAAACTTGTGGCGGTACTGAGTTCCCCAGACTTTAGTTGTTCAGTCAGAAGACTGAAAAACAGTTCCCATCCACATAATAATATAAAATAAAATGCCTTCTTAATAATAATAATGAACAAATGCCTCTATATTAACAAACAATTAAGGAAACTGAAATATTGGTTTGTGTTTTTCCTTTTACCCTCCTTTAAAGTTTTCCCAAATAAAATACACTAAAAGAAATGGGTATAAAGGGTTTCATTGAAAATCAACAAATGAATAGAATACAAAAATACAGCCTGCAGGCGTTAGGCTATCGTAAGGCAAGCCAGCTGTTGCACAAATAGCACCTAATCATCCCAGTGCAGGTAACCCAGTTGGTTGGCACTTAACTTGTTTCCCCAACTAGGAGAGTCAACACTCTCAACAAACAAAACACAAAGATCACAGAATCCCAAAAGGGCCCAAAACAGACCAGAGTTTCTGATAAAGCTGATAACACATGTTGCATTGAGTGAAGGAAAGATCAGAATGACCCTGGGTGTGCAGTTTCCCTCCTCTTTTAAGCCCTACAGAAAGGGCGTCGTTACACCCTGATTGGCCAAGAGGGGAATGCACCAAGCTGCTCTCAACTATCATTTAAGAGCCAGTCCCCACACCCTGCGCAACAGGTGAACTGAATAACCCTCTAATCACTCAGCAACTCAACCAAAAAAACACCAGGGAAAAGGGAAACAACAGCAAGCACCAGAGAATTGGCAGCTGCCACAAACTGGTCTTATAGCAGCATTTTTAAAAGCAGTGCAGGGTGCTTTCAATGTTGACATAAATATGTTTCTAATCGTAGTCCGTGCAAACAAACACAGGACTTTCAAGCAGGGGACCGCTGTTCGTGTCCCGTGTGAAACCAAGAGTCAACGTTGACTGTTTTAAACTGTGACCGTAATCCGAGAGAGAGTACGTTTCCCTCAAAATGTAATTGAGAATGCAGATTAGTTGTAAGGGAATGTCATTTTGAAGGAGACAGGGTTGTTAACGGATAGGAAACCCCCTACGAATTTCAGAATTTCTAGAAATTTCTGTAACCGTCTGAAACCAACAATGCAACATTGGCTAAATGAGAGCGTAGGCAGGGTTTGAACTTCTCTCTCAAGCTCGGTTTTTTGTTTTTCACTACACCATCAAGTGTGGTCGTTTCGAGCAGCTATAAACACTTTTACCCTCTGATTTGGTCGGACGACGTGTTGTACAAACTACTTTGTTTCGAGCATATCCTTACCTTGATTGTTTTTATACAATCTGGTCTTAATTCTCTTTGTTCTGGACCTAATTTCTTTTGGTAATAAAAATATTTTACAAAAAATTTAGTCATTTTCACTCCGCAAATTTGCTAATCTCCAACAACATGGCAATGCATGTCTGCTGAAACCATTAAAGAACTAAAGATCACACTCTTCTACAACTGAAGAGTCAATAGTCAAAATGTCAAGACTGAATGTTACGTTCATGAATGAATACGAAAAAAGTTGATATTTATGTATTTTTTTACATTTTCATCCAGAGTTCCTTGCTTGGCGTTAAATACTGTCAAACACACAGCTGTAGCTTCAGGATCAAGTCAGTGACTTTTGGATTATGGAGCATTTTTCCTCAACCTCCCGTCCTCCCCCTTCCCTTCCCCCCTTAAAGTCTGTTTTGCCCAACCTCAATGGGATTACACTGGGCCTTGGTGAAGGATAGGTCAAATGAAAAGAAAGAGGGGGTGGAGGAGAGGGGCGAGGATGTGATGGATCAGGGGACTGATGAGCCACAAACACTGTGATACTGTGAGATGGAGCTTTGGGAGAGAGTTAAGAGAGGATACGTCATTTAACTCTGCAACCACTTTATTTTTGAAGGACGACATCATACTGCCAACTGTTTTCCAAAAGCACAACATTTTAGATCAATTTCTGACGTTCCAGGCAGCCATTGATCTCACAGCTGTTTGCACAAAAAGGCGTATAAATGCCACGATAATGCGCAAGGCGTTTAGCGTGCAATAAGTACGCCTTTCTTGATTTCCGTATGTAATTTGTACGGCGTGTATCTTGTACTGACTGCAATGTAAACACATCCATGTATAAATGCTACAGTAAGTGTTAGTGACGTAGAAAAAAAAGTAAGAAAGATCAGTTATGGCAGGTCGGCGGGTGGGGAAGTGGATGGGTCCAACAAACACTGGACTTTTAACCAGGAAATCCGTGTTCGAGACCGTTGTTGATCGGTGTTTTGTTTTGTACGTTAGTCTTGTGTTTTTTATTGACGTTTGTGACGTGTTTTCCGTAGTTTGGTTACGTTGTTTCCGTACATACTATACTTAGTTTACATACTTTTTTTAAGCCCAACCATGACATTTTTCCTTACCCTAACTAAGTGGTTTTCTCGCCTGAACCTAAGTGCAGACGTTTGCATGGTGTACAAATGACACGTTAAAAAAGTGGCGTGCAAATGACACGCAAAAAGGCTAAAATGCGTACTGATGACACGAGGAATGTCTGTTTAACGTTGTGGTATTTATACGCCTCCCCGTGAGACCGGGTTGGATCTCAGTACATTGCGAAAATCAACATTGGACGTAACCGTTTGCAGAATTGTCTAAAGAATCATCAAAAAATCAATGTTCTTGTATGTAGCGATATTGTTTTTGTACTGTAGGGACACAGGAAGAGGTGCAGAGTCAGGACACCAAAGTATCTTTTAAATGAGGTGTAGGTGGAAAGTAGAATAAAACCTTATGGTCTACTTGGCTTTTCTGGAATAAAGTTTGTTTATAGTCTTTTCCAAACAAGGCTGTAAGGCTTTTCTTGCATGTCTTGTGTTTTGTGTCCGTCCTTGTCCCTCACCCAGCCATCTGCCCTGTCTGTCTCTACACGACTATCGGACATTCAGCTGGTCAAACAAGTGTTAGATCTTTAAATGGGAATGTTTGACTCCACACTGAATAATTGAGGAGCTCTGTGGTTTAAAAAAAGGCAGATTAATGCACATCTACAGGCTCTCTGCTGTGCGTCCTGAGAGAGCGTGACAGACACCGACGCGCTTACCCAAACACCCAAACCCTTTTTGCAGCATAGCACGAACAACCAGAAGATTTTAGCGGCAGGGGGTGGTGCTAAAAGCTAACAGTGGGATTTTAGAAATACACCCCTCCACCCTGCAGCCTCCTTGTACATCTCTTTAAGGAGGAGTGCTGTAATTGTGTTGTGATTCTGCAGACCGCATCGACCCTGTTGACCCCCCGGGGAGGCTGTTTCTGAGACGTGCCAAGAGTCACATCTCTAAATATGGCCAGAGCGAGGGGGGGAGTCGTCTCTGCATGTTAGACTGTGGACTTCACCTCCGTGTCCTTCTATTAGTTTGACCTCAACTTCAGAACTCCACACTTCAGCTCCACAGATTTTCACTTTGGCAAGGAGAGAGAAGGCGGTCTGCTCACAGGAAGCTTCACACCGAGGCTGCAAAGTCAAAGTCAAAGCCAAGGTCATTGTACGACTTATAAAGTTGTATGGAAGTATTTCTTTTAAGTATGTCATTGCTTTCTTTGCATCTTCAAGGTTAAGCATTTGGTGCTGAATATTTGTAATATTTGTAATAGTAATATATACTTTTCTTGCTTTTGGTGTGTCATTTGTCCACCATATAGTCTGTACTGACTGCAACGTGAACGCATCAGCATGAATATGCTACGCTCAGAGCTAGTGACGTAGAATAAAAAGTGAGAAAGACCGATTATGGCGGGCGAGTGAGGAGGTGGATGGGTCCAACAAACACACAACTTTTAACCAGGAAACTGGTGTTCGAGACCAGTGTTTTGTTTTGTAAGTTACATTAGTGACATTGGTGAAGTGTTTTTAATGTGTTTTCCGTACATGTTACGTTATTTCCGTACATATTGTACTTAGTTTACGTACTTATTTTAAGCCAAACCATGACGTTTTCCCTCAACCTAAGTGGTTTTGTTGCCTCAACCTAACTGTGGACGTTACCATAGTTTCGTTTCGTGGCGTACAACTGACATGTGAAAAGTGGCGTTCAAATGCCACATGAAAAGGCTAAAATGCGCCCTAATGCCAGCGGAACGTCATAGTACTGTTGTGGGGCGGAGCTAAGTACAACTGAACACTGAACAAGACATTTTTAGGCAACCAGAATGTTACAATTAACTTTGATGAACTGAAAACACACTGTGAAAGGGTTAAAGTCCTAAGACAAAAACACGGACAACTCCCAGACCGGACAACGCCGTGGTAGTGACCTTTCAATCACAAGGTAGCCACGCCCTGAAGCATATCCTACTTTATGGTCTATTTGACTCTAAATGGGACCATAATTTACTGAATGAACATCATGCTGTACTGAAGAAGACTTGAAACTAGCGATAGTGGGGGTAGCTGGGGGCTGCAGGCCGGATCTGAGAGCAGAGAGCAGAGAGCAGAGGGACGCAGGGTGCTAACAGCCGTCAGAGCGAGGGACTCAAAGGCGCCGTATGTGCAAAGAGCCCCTGTTAGTAGAACTGACTTTAACCTTTATTCAGTTCAAGACCCCAACAAACCAGAGCACCCCTCACCTACTAGCCGTCTAGCCTTCACAGGTGAGTGACGGAGATGCCAATCAAGCCTACACAGTCCTGACGGATCTAATCAGCCAGAATAAGTGAAAACACCGGTGTGGGTGCACCACGGGTGTGGGAGAGGGAAAGAAATAAACCAAATTAGATAACCAGGATAATATTAAACACAAATCCTGTTGTGATCGGGACTAAAGCGAGCCGGATTTTAAAGTTATCGAACTGTTTGTTCTTTTTCTTACATAAAATACATTCAGAGATTTAAACATCTAAATCCATAAACTCTCACCTTCAGTTAATCTCTCACACACTCTCATATGGACTACGTGTGGGATCGGAAAAAACGATTTATAAGCCGTAATCTTGCGTTCTCATGGCCTGTGTTCGTCTGGACGTGAACACTGCTACAAGTGGGATTAGCATCGCGGCTAAAATAACACAGAGGAAACTGGAGGAGAGTCAAACAGCCCAAAGAAAAGGTCTATTGTTGTCCAAGTATTATTATTGCATGGAATTACCTGCGCTTATAGTTACACCACACACACAGATGAACACACACATGCACAAACACACGTTGAGATTATTGTACATGCAAACATTGTAAGCCACATTGTGCTAATTTAGCAGTTTTCACGTGTATTTGATAATAATCCATGCAGATGTTGCCTCCGTTGGGGTTTTCATACAGTACATGAACAGCAGACGAGCGATCGCCTCCTCCGCCGTGTCCCCATCAATATTATCGATCCTCCTGCGTTTAATCCTCATGTTTATCCGCTCCAGGTACATAATTGCTGGATTCCCGCAAGTGTGAAAGGCACAAAGAGCCGGCGTCCTCTCACCTACGGCAGCCGATAACGTCAGAGTTTGCGGCGCTGGTCAGGATGTGAGGTGATCCGCTTTCAGTATTTGACCCCATTAAAATGGCCGTCGCGGGCCAGAGTTCAAGAAGAGGATTATGGTGTTTTGCCAATGACCCGTTTGAACCCTGAAGGGTGCCACAGCGGTGATTAGAGAATATTATCAAGGTGACGTGGCTGAGACACAACAAGGAGAGAGAGGAGAGAGAGAGAGAGAGAGAGAGAGAGAGAGAGAGAGAGAGAGGTTGTATGAGTTGTATATTTTTAGCCATGCTGGCTCTACAGATGTTGTTCAGTCCACCACTTTGGTTCGGACTGAAATAAATCAAAAACTATTAAACGGATTACTATGAAATTTTGTGCAGACATTTATGGTTCCCAGACAATGAATCCTGACTGTGGTGATCCTGTGACTTTTCATCTAGCGCCACCATGAGGTTGACATTTGTTTTGAGTGTCTCAACAACTTCAGGGCTGCCAACTTTTCAATTTAGTTTGCTGTAGGATAGTAAAATTACTTTATATTTTACATAGTCAGGGTCATCCTGACAGGATTACATAGAAAATCTCAACAAACCTCTGAAGGAAAATATTTATTCAATTGACTTATGAGAGTTTGTGTTACCTATTAATGAAAACTGTTTTGTCAAATTGGGAATTCTTTGCTGACATTTGTTTTTTGTATATAAAATATGAGAAATTATTGCTGAAATTGGAGTTTTTCTTCGTCCTTTTTGGCCATTCCAAGTACCGGTATCGTAACAGCACAAATAAACATGCATTAAAATCCAAGCTGCGGACTGGCTGTGCTGTGCTGCTCTGTCTTGTCTGTCCGTGCGCTCTCAGTGTCCTCTTTTCGCGACGTTATCAGTTATAATTTTGTTTTTCACGTGAGAGTGTGTGAAAAGTGTCTCACAGTCAATGCGTGACAGTTTGCAGCTCTGCTACAACTATTGTCCAATATTTTGGTTTATGACTAAATATATGCTAAACTAACTACATTTAGTAAATTTCATGTTTAATTTCACTTATCTGCTATAACAGAGGAGAGTGATAAAAAGAAACACATATTAATCTTCGCTATAAAGGCATTTCCATGATCATAATTAAGATTTTTGAAGTTGAAGGTCTTTCTGGCTGAGGAGAGTCAGAGGAGCAGAGATGGAAGGATTGTGAGTGTTGAGGGAGAGATGAGGAGGAGGAGGAGGAGGAGGAGGAGGGGGCCTCTTCCTCGTGCCTCCAGTCGAGCAGAAAATCTCAGCAAATTAGTTACCGCGACGACGGCTGGTCGGGGAGCTTTCATCCAGCGCAGCAGGGGAGCCGCCATGGGATCGGGATAAGAAGCACCCCTTCATAACAACATCTTCCCTCCCTCCTCTCCCCCCTTCAGCCACTATCCAACCATCCATTACTGTTTCCTGGAGCAGCCGAGGGCTCGACGGGCTGTTTGGCTGTTAAACGGCTCTCCGGCATTAGCACCCCTGAAAAGGTGTCACATAAACACCAAGCAGCTGCTAAGAACTGCTGCAGACCCAAGAGAGAGGACCTGAATCTCTGTGTACAAGTACACAAAGAACACACACACAAATGCAATGAAAAACAATGTGAACTTGAAATAATAAGGTTCCAGCATAAACCTCCAAAACGTTCTACACACTGTCCAAGGCCTGCAAACTGAAACTCTTTATTTATCAAATGGACAATGTCTCTATCTGATGATGACCTACGACAAGTTAACTCCTCTTTTTTAGAATTTAGGAAACATCATCTGATTGATGAGCAGCTACATGAGTTACAAACTCAGTAAGACAAGTTTATTCTGTAGCACCTTTCAATAACAAGGCAATTTAAAGTGCTTTACATGAGAAATAAAAAAGGTATGCATAAAAAATATGCTCACATCATAACATGGCAAACTGCAGCCCAACAGGCAACAACAGCTGTCAGTGTGTCAGTGTGCTGACTTGACTATGACTTGCCCAAAACAGCATGTGATTATCATAAAGTGGGCATGTCTGTAAAGGGGAGACTCGTGGGTACCCATAGAACCCATTTTCAGGTCAAGGGACCCCTTTGAAAATGGCCATGACAGTTTTTCCTCACCAAAACTTAGCGTATTTTTGTAGCCTCCTTTGCGACAAGCTAGTATGACATGGTATCAATGGATTCCTTAGGCTTTGTAGTTTCATATGATGCCAATACAATAATAATACAACAATACAACCTTAAAAATCGCAAGTTGCGTCGTGTTAAAGACATTAGTGGCGCTAGAACAAATTTGCATGAACGTTTACTCTGACAGGAGGTGAAAATCTGTAGGACTTTAGATTACTTTTATAAATTAATTTAGACGCATACAGATTATTTTTGTAATTAGTTTCTATGACTTTATTAATTCGTTAGGCTATATTATTGCTGCTCTTTTCCACCGTGGTGTTTTCTCTCTAATCGGGTCTATTCAGGTCAACTGTATTTTGGATTGGGTCTATGTGGGTCGGGTCTGACTGTGCTTGTGAAGTGTCTAACTAAAGGCTCATAAAAGGATACAAATCCTCACAATCCAGTGGGACATGCGTGTGCACACTCTGTACTGTACATGCATGTACACACACTTTGTCTTCAACCCTCCAGAGAAATGCACTAACTGCTGAGGACTGACAGATGCCCAGTGGACACACTGCTGCTAAAATCTATGGAAGACTGAACATACAAAGTATCACCTCTGAATGGTCGCCCATCTGCACACACACACACACACACTGTAAGTCAGTCTGTCACATGACACATACACACTGTCACACATCCCTGCAGCCCAACTCCCGACACAAATAAAAATAGTGTCCATTTTGTCAGCCGATACATTCAACGTCTCTCCGAGCTGAGGAATGAAAATCAATCACCTACATAAGAATCATGTTTTATCAGGTTTTAAAACATGCACGATTGATTTCTCCAGCTTCACTTCCAAAGATACAGAGCCTGGTGAGTGCAAGAGGGGATTTTAAATGCTTTTAAATGACTTAACGTGTTTCCTGAAATTAATAACTCCTGCCAGGGCGTTTGTTTTAATCTTGAACATTGTATTAATTCCCACTACACGTTTTAATCTACCTTTCTGCACGACCAGAGGCCTGTACTACGAAGCGAGTTCAACATACCCGTGGTATCTTCTCGTTATCTGGCTTAACGAACCCTAACAACCGGCATGCTAAACCGGCATGCTAAACCGTCCTACGACGGTGGTTATCTACTCTGTAAATTTTAGCCTGGATGATGACTTTAAATTCTTCGTTTTTGTGTAATATAATTTTACAATCTGCGCACAGAGCTCCGATTGGTCAGTAGGCGGTGCTTTTATTTTAGTTGATCTCTTATCTCGAACATAACCTGCTCCAAAGTGGTCAGCATAAGTTACCATGGCAATCTGAACTGATGGTTAAACCTGAAGTTACCTCGCTAACCCCAAATCTTGCTTCGTAGTACAGGCTTCTAATCCTGCAACTTTTAAACTCAGATTGCTCCGTTGCTCAATAGACCGGCAGCCACATTGAATGTTCATCAATGAGCCACTAAAAAAAACAGCCTTTTTACACAAAACTGCACAACTTTAATGAGCTGAAAAGTGTGTTCAGTTTGTGTAAAATCAGATGTAAACAAATCAACAGAAGTAACTTTTTTCCTAGAAATTAAGTGTTGATAGCTCTGTCATTACTTTGCTGACAATTCCTCCGCACTGCTCTGAAAGAGAAGGTGTAGAATGACGGAGTGATGATAGATAAATGTGGCCAGGGACTTCTGTTTCTCTGTGACCTTTGACCCCTGCCCTGCCTCCCTGTCTGTGGCCGTTCAACGGCAGCAGCATGACGATGGATGACGAACACTATCACGCACACACTTGCAGCAAAATATGTGTCTTTGAGCTCAGATGTGACAAACAGATTTACACACAGATATAAACACACACTTGGCTTTCTGGTCCAGTCTATGAGGTTGTTGAGGGTAGAGAGGTCAGGTCTAAGGGTGTGTGTGTGTGTGAGTGCTGGAGGATTAGCTCAGAGACAGACAGCCCGTCCCTGAACCCTCAGGCCTCCCACTGTGACCTGATGACCCCCCACCTCCACGGCACCCTGGACTCTGATAAACCCTCAGAGCTCCACACTGCTGGATCAGGATTCATGGCTGTTTCATTCAATGTATGCTCATACAACGATTCGTATGATATCTTACGATATCTTCATGTGTTTTCCTATGAATGTCCAGCAACAATTTTCACTCATTACATGCATACAGTCTTTTCAAAATCAACTTCCGTCTTCACAGGAAACAACTTGGTTAGGTTTAGGAAAAGATTGTGATTTGGGTGACAAATAAATCAATGTTGACTTCTGGGACACAAACAGCGGTCTGCTGGGTGAATGTCCAATGTTTTTTAACCCACCCGTCCTCCCAGACCTCCTTCCTATGCAACATTTGTTGCTCTTTATACTTCCTGGTTCACGATTACATGTATCAGATTGATTTTGTGGGATATACACAAATTACAGTGGATTACTTTTTCGTAGGTATAGCTACGACCGATGTATGAGAGCAGCCTGTTTCATTTCTACCTCATTGTTCAGGCTGACATCACCTTTTTTACGTCATTGACAGTGAGAATACATGTTCAATAAACGATAACAAACAATGAAGTCATGATAGACAAAGTAGTAACAAATAGACAAAGTAGTAACAATTGAGTAAAATTGTCAGTAAAATTGACCTGTGCATGAAAAACCAACTTTTCCTGTAGTGTCTCCCTTTAACTGAAAGTATTAGCTTCAAAATATACTTAAAGTACCAAAAGTGTCTGTGTCAGGTCAGTGTATTCAGCTCATAGATAAACTATCTCACAGATCCTAATAGTAGCTCCTTTACAGCCCATTAGTGAGTCACAATTATAGAACGTCTTAAATTAGTGAACACAACACGTCTCCGCTCCTATCAGCGTACCACTCTGGTCAGTATTGTCCAACACCCCCCTATTTACTTAGAAACCCAATCAGTTCCCTGCAGACTGTAAAGGAGTTTAAAGGAGAAGATGCTCTCATCAAGGAAGTGCTGCCAAATTTCAAAATAAAATAATTATTGGTAAATTGTTTTGCCTGTCTTGTAAGTACTGAAAATGTATTTTATTTTATTTTATTTTATTTTGTATTATACTGGTATTATATTAATTATATATAATTGGATTCTGGTATACTTTCTTGTTGGATTCTTCTTTTTTTCACATATTGGATTTCATAAATAACTCCACAATTACAAATTCCCAAGAAGGAACTAGTGATTCCATTAATTCAAGTAAACGTCATGCTGTGTCAGTCGACGAGCCAGTAGCCAAGTTTCCATCAAAAAGTAGCACAAATCTTAACCATATTTTTCTGAAAATCTGCAAAAGGAAATGCTAATTAATGCAAGTTACTATCCACTACAGTTAGGAGTTGTTTCATCAAGATCAACAGCTGGTGATGCTAATTCTCCAGTCAGGTGCCATTAAACTTTTACAGAGGAAGATGGCATAATTAAAAGAATGCCAGTTAAACCTTAAAATGGTGGGAAAATAATATCAATATAAATATGGCATTTCTGTTTCTTTCATTCTTTCATGTGAAGAAGGTTATAGTCTCCTAATCGCTCCACAGATTTGATGTTTTCATCTCTTCAGTGGACGTTCAAGTCACATGCTTCATTTCCATCATGATTATTTTTTCAGAATATACAGATTATACACAATGATAGAGCAACACTTTGTGTCTAATGTCACAGTACATTCTGCATTCTCATATCTTTACAAATTACATCAATTAGCATAATTAAGTTTAGTGTATTTTCTAAAATCACAATCAGCAATGCTTACTCTAATTGGCCAGTTAGATGTGCTGTAAATAAAATGCTGTGTCTCATTGGACATTATCGAGCCTGAATTTACTGATGCATCAAAATGTTAAATAAAAATAAAAATCCTTTAGGGACAGTTCACTAAGACAACCCGATCTCATGGGAAGGCGTATAAATAGCACGACATTACAAGAACATTCCGTGTGTCATGAGGACGCATTTTAGCCTTTTCGCGTGGCATTTGTATGCCACGCAACAGAACTACGGTAACGTTCAGAGTTAGGTTTAGGCAACAAAACAACTTAGTTAGGTTTAGGAAAAACATCATGGTCGGGCTTAAAATAAGTACGTAAACTTAGTCAAATACTTATGGAAACAACGTAACATGTACGTCACTAGCTCTGAGATTAGCATATTTACAGGGATGCGTTTACATTGCAGTCAGACATGGCAAAAAAGCAAGAACGGCCTTCTTGTCGCACACTTTTGCCTGGCGCATTATCGCGTCATTCATGCGCCTTTTCGTGCGACTGGCCTGACTAAGAAGGGATGTCGAGGCATCCCTTCTTAGTCAGGCATAAATGGCAGTATTAATATTTTTAACTGTCTTGTCAGCGGCTCAGTCAGGATCTGGCCGTGGTCTTTTGAATGATTCGGCTCCTCTACTTGTCTTATCTGAGCGCGCTTTGAGTGGTATGTAACGCTAACAGTGACGGCCTGCTGTCCTCCCACCCCTTTCCCAGGGAGGGGGGGCGGTCAGGTCTGGATCACTGTGTCTGTGTGTGTGTGTGTGTGTGTGTGTGTGTGTGTGTGTGTTTACTGTGAGAGTGAAAGTGTCTGAGCATTTAAGTAGGAAAGAGAAAGCTGTGTGTGAGTCAACCCAAGTGAGTCGGTCCGTCATGCAGGAAGGGCCTGTGCATGTGTGTTTGTCTATATTTTGTGTGTATTAGTATCAGCAGGGGAAGAAGTATTCAGAACTTTTACTTAAGTAAAAGTCAAGTAAAAGTACCAAAGAATGACTCTGTTGCAAATAAAAGTCCTGCATTTAAAAGTTTACTTAAGTAAAAGTACAAAAAATATGACCATTACAACATACTTAAAGTACCAAAATTAAACATGCACGTTTGCAGAATGACCTATTTCATATCTGTACTTTTACTCAAGTGTTGCTTTCAGGTACTTCATCTATGTATAAATAACCTCAATCTGCAAAGTAACTAAATGTGACAATGTGTGTGTGTGTGTGTGTGTGTGTGCAGACTGGAGAACGGCGGTGCTCTGGTCCATACTGGGATGACTGGGATGGTGTTGACAGTGCTTTGCTCTCTCCATATTTGTACATGGTTAGTGTGTCAAGATGTAGCCAAGGAGCTGAGAGATAAGGAGGGCCGTCTGGATGGTGTGTGTGTGTGTGTGTGTGTGTGTGTGTGTGTGTGTGTGTGTGTGTGTTCACATACTCAAGGTGTATTTATATGACTTTTTTTCATTTGTCTACTGAACCATATCCCCAAATCAGAGCTCTGCACTTTCATGCTGTTTTTTCTATAAAAAGAAAAAGCATAAATGACTTCCTGTTTATCAGTCAATGAGACGACAGAGCTGCAGATTGTCATGGCGCGCTGTCAGTCCTGATTTCATTAGCAGGCCAGATAAGAGACATAAGACGACACAGAGAAAAGGAAGGATAATGCATACTGAGAGTCATTAGTTTTTGTTTCCAACATTTACTTATTCTATATAAATTTTATAGTACAAATGTAACATCTTAACACATTTAGCTTATAAGGAAATTTAAAAGAAATGAATAAAAATACATGTGGTTCAGGTATATATTTTAAAAATGGTGCTTTTTGGAAATGAAATTAGGACAGTAGAGGCCAATACAGTGCTTGCCACCGCAAGGTTGTGTGAGTTTATATAGAAAATAATAGCGGCATTAGTGTAACGTTGTCACATGGACTTGCATTTATATAGCATTTATCAACATGCAGCTGTTGAGTGAAGAATCAGCAAGTAAGTAAACAAAATAACTTTGTAATGTAGCAAGTCACAATCTGTCTAAATACACAATAAAGAAGTGAATGCTACCAAAATGTTGTGCAAAGTAAAAAAAGTGTTGTACTGTATGTAAAGTTTATTTTTATTTTTTTCTTTGGGCTGACCAACCCTGTCTCCGACAAAATTACGTTCCCATACAACTAAACTGCATAACCAAAATAGGTTTTGAGGGAAACGTATTTTCCCCCGGATTACGGTCGCAGTTTTAAACAGTTTTAAACAGTTTTAAACATGTGGTTAACGTTGCGAATTCAAACAAAACAAAACAAAAACGCAACAAAACTACTTCATTAAGTTTAGGTAAAAAAACAACTGGGTTAGGTTTAGTAAATAAACATCATGATTTGGCTTAAAATGACTATGACATTGAAATAAAACAAAACAAAAATTCAACAAATGACTACATTTCACACGGGACACAAACTTTCCTGGGGGAAGCCCTGTGTTTGTTGGACCCAATCAACCACCCATCTCACCCGCCAGTACTGGACTTTCTCACTTGTTATACTCATTATTATACCAATAACGTTATTATTCAACATAACTTTCATTATACTACGTCACCTGCTCTGTGGATCGCCCGTTGTATTACGTCACTCGTTGTAGCCATCCATGGATACGTAAAAGACAAACGTAATCCGCGGCAAAATATGTTTCCTTTCAAATGCAATTTAGTTGTATGGGAATTTTTAGGAGACTGGTCTTGGTCCACTCACACAGGTGTTTTCAACTAATCTAATTAGACCTTCCTCAGAACTGTGTTGGTGTGTACATACTGTCATTGATTGGCTGTGACACCTTATGAGAGGAGGTCCAATCAGCTATTAACCTGAAGCACCTGTGTAGGTGTGAAGGGCTTTTAAACACTGAGACAAGAAAATGAAACACTGGAAAAATGAAAAAAAAATCAAATTGGATCTCACAAAGACACACAAACACTCACTCACACAGTTTTCAGTTACTAATCAGGGAATACGGGAACTGGTCTTAAATGGCGGAGATGGATCCTGGTTAACTTATTTACCCATCAGGCTCTGCTTCCTAAAGCCTCAACTCTTTTTTTTTTTCTCCTGTTTTAAAAGCTTTTCAGAGTGATAAGCCTCCAGTTCTCCCTCCCATGGGATGGATGATGCTGTTGTCACGGCAACCCTGAGACAACCCACCACCTCCAGACACACTTCCCCTTTTTGGTCCAGTGATGTCATTCAAGGCTTGGAGACAGACTGCGGCTAAACACACACAGTAAACACACACACACACACACACACACACACACACACACACTTATCAGGGTCTCAGAGACATGGAGGACATCAGTGTTTTTGGTGGGGGGTTGTGGTTGGTGGTGGAGCCGTGGTGGGACGGGAGGTGTGTGTATGGGGGACTGATAAGGGGGTCCAGGGACCAGGGGGGAAGCAGAGAGCTGACAGGACAGACAGACAGACAGGATACAGTAGATTCTATCCTTATTCTATAGTGATCCTATAGCAAGAACGCCTTTCTTGATTTCCGCGTGTCATTTACACGACATGTATCCTGTACTGACTACAATGTAAATGCATCCGCGTATGTAAGAGTGACGTAGAATAAAAAGTGAGAAAGACCGCTTAAAGTCAGCGGGTCCAACAAACACTGGACTTTTAATCAGGAGACCCGTGTTCGAGATTGTTTTTTCCCGGTGTTTTGTTTTGTAAGTTATGTTAGTGACGTTAGTGACGTTAGTGACGCGTTTTCTGTAGTTGTGTTACATGTTTCCGTACATGTTTTACTGAGTTTACTTATTTTAAGCCCAACCATGACATTTTCCCTAACCCTAACTAACTGGTTTTCTTGCCTAAACCTAGGCAAGAAAACCAAAGTGGTGTACAAATGACACGTGAAAAGGCTAAAATGCGTACTCATGACACACGAAATGTCCGTGTAATGTCGTGGTATTTATACGCCTTCCCGTGAGACCGGGTTGAATTGGAGTGTGTAATGTAAATTAAAGAAGCACATTTATTTTTGGGGGCTGACACAACCATGGTTAACCCACAGAGGTGTTTTCAATTAATCTGATTATTGACCTCTTCTAAGAGCTGCAAACTCAAAATACTTCATTACTGCAGTTGGGAACAAAACACACCGTTGTGTTTTCAGTTTTCTTTTTTTATTTATTCATTTTTTATGGATATATTATTTCTGTTTTTGGTGCAAATACAAAACTGCAGTGACTTTAAAGGTGGTACAACTATGATAAGAACAGGGGAGAAGTACCCAAGAAAAGACTAAGAAAACAAGGTGACGTTCAGAGCTTGAAACGATACAGAACAAACCCAACAAACAAAACCAAAAACGAAACATAAAAATTCACAAAAAAATGTGCAGTTATTTTTGCAATTTTTAAGGAGAGCAGGTGTCGCTTTTTTCAGACATCTCCTGTTGGAGCGTTTTAGCTCTTAAAATGCTAATTATCGTTAACACTCAGTCGGTTGAGTTATCAGTTTCCTCCGGATGATAAAACTGTGTAACGCCTGTGAACAGCACTTCCTGTAACAGACCTGCCGAAGGAGATCTGCTGTTTATCTCACTGATAGGCCAGACTCCAGGAAAAAAAGTGTTGAGAACAGCAGCGTCTAGCTCTGTCATTTCACACTCGCACGCGCACGCGCACGCGCACGCACGCACACACACACACACACACACACACACACACACACACACACACACATACAGAGGACAGAGTGATGCCACATGTGATGAGCAACAAGGAGGCTGCTGATTGAAAGCAGCACATCTCTCCATTTTTCTCTCGTAGATGGTTAGATGAACAAGGCAACTTGTTTTGTTTCCGGGTCGCAACTTTCTTCTCTGTTTACTGGCGGATTTCAGTCATACATAAAACGTAGCCTATACCGCCAACTTCTGAAGAGACTACGTAGCCGAGTTTATCAGCTCCAAACCAGTTGATGGAATCGCGCCTAATTCGCATTTCTTATTTGCGACATTTCAAAAGTTCACTTAAAATTCGTTTGACAACTGAATGGAAACACAAATGCAAACTCTCATCTCAACTTTATTTATATAGGACCTTTCATACAGTCATGGAGCCCAATGAGCTTCACAGAGCAAGATTAAAACAGCACAGACAAAAAAAATTAATTTTTTTTTTTTTTTTTTTTACAACAATAAATAGAATTTTGCAAGACATAATAATTACAACAATAAACAATTAAATGTTGAAAAAAAATAAAAGTCACTTGAATAAATAGGCACAAGAGGTAGAAATAATATGAAAACCAATTATATATTCCTGGGAAGTAATAATTGTAAAATCAAGGGAAACCCCTTAATTGTTTCAACCCGAGCCAAAGCCTGATATACGATATATTTGTCACTAGAAGCTTGGTGACGCAGTGACTGCTCGTGAGCTGGGACCTTGCTCACACTAGTCAGTCATAAAACTAACGGGATCGCTAACAGGTCAATAAGTTCGCACCGTTTATTCAAGAAATGTATTTGTACATTTGAGACTGTCTTGTCTCTTAACTCTCTACAAACCATTCCTCTTATGTGAAGCAGTTTATACTCCGACAGAAGAATAAAGTGGATGGAACAACACAGCTAAAAAGCTCCGATAGCTTCTCTTGTTATTGGTCAACAGCGTAAAATCAACTGTTCGCTGCAATTCCACCAAAATGAATTGTCACAAAATGTTGCTGTTTTAAATGCCGGTGACCGGGCTGTAAGAAATGAAATGATCACTCCACACTGAGTCTTCACATCAGCTAACCGGGTAACATGAGGTGTAAAAAGGGTGGTGAGGTCAAAACAATGGCCGGCCGATGGAGAGGGAAGTAGGAGGGACGAAAGAGAGGAAGTAGGAAGAGCAGGAGGAAAACTGTCTGTCTCTCTGCTCTGAAGGTGGAAACAGGCTTGTGTGTTTTTCCCACACTGGTGATAGAGCTATCTGTGTCGGTCCCAGTCATCCTGGCAGTGCCCCCCCCTTCCTCTTCCACCCCTCCACCTCCACCTCAGCCCTGCATGGCTCGCAGGCTGTCCTCAGGAGGAGCCAGCCAATAAAGATAAGCTTGACGGAGGAGCCAGCCAATAAATGATAAGCCTCCGAGGAGCCAGCCAATAAAAGATAAGCCCCGGGGCCATGTCTGTGACTTCTTCACTGATCTTCCTTCGGCAGATACAAGGCTCCGCGCTGATATGTCTGGCGTCTCACTGGCATCCACACAGAACATATATGCTGCTCACACAGCGCCATTGAAGCTGTATTTAAATCCAATTTCTTCTTTTGTGCAACCAATGTTCTGGCCATCAGTCCTATCAGTCATGACAACAGCCTCATAATGGAGTCCATTAGGGCAAATAACATCAGGCTTTCAAACATAATCAACCATTTATTTTAAAGCTGCCGTCCTAAACACCTACTATATTTGGCAGAGATGCTTCCTGGCTGTACGGTAGCCTGCTAGCTATATTATTATGTGCAGTTTTACAATGCAACAGACACATATTTGAGGCGTTTTCACTTTCACTTTCAGTTTCACTTCCTCTTCCATCCTAAGTAGGCTGAGTGTCCATCCTTCTCATTAACACCTTGTTTCCCTGCAGGTTTTAGGCCTACTGGTCCCTTGAAAGTCTCTAGAGTCAGTTTTGGACATCAGGGATGGGTCATTTTCCGCTCTTTGCATGCATAGTGTCTTTTAAAATAAACTTCTATCATTCTAACGTTAGGTTTACTTATTTTTTAGGTTTACTTACACAACAAAACTACTTGGTTAGGTTTAGTAAAAGATCATGGTTGGGGTTAAAATAAGTCAGTTTGTTCCGTAAAATAAGTATGCGTTTTACGTAACTGGCGCTACATAACTTATGTAAAAAAATATGGCTGTCAAAGTAAACGCCATGATAACGCAATGCAAATTTGTTTTAACGCCACAAATGTAACGCATTAACGCAACTTGCAATTTTTACCTCATAGCGAGCTCAGTTGTGGTAGTGGACTTTCTTGCTCTTTATACTACATCAGTTGCTCCGAGCATCTAATAATGCCATGGATGGGTTCACATTGGAGTTAGTTGAAAGCCCGGTGCATCTCATACAGACGCTAAAGGGCGCCTCGGTATCACGCGCTGATGGGAACTGACCAAGCTGCATATTTGACGCATTAGGAGTGAGAACGGGTTGATCTGTCAAAGTGTCGTTGGGCAAGGCGCTGAACCCCCGAGTTGCGAAGACCAGCTTCTTGCATGGTAGTTCACTGCAGTATATTTACTAAGATGTTGACTTTGGCCTTGGATGTGTAACAGACTCTCCATCACGTTATCCACTCAGCCACTCAGAATCCAGACCTCTTACATTTCCGCTATTATTTTCCTCTTAAACGTCCGTGACGCTGAGCTGAGCAGATCAACAGGATGTCCAAAATTAATCAGACAAACAACAGAGTGTATTTCTTTTTTTAAACTTAATTTTTTAGTCTTTATCTACTCCCACTGTGATCATCTGAACACGAGGCCCACCACAGGAATCTGCAGCACATTTGATAATCTGACAAATGTTTAATAAAAGGCATTTTTCAGCGTTCATTTTGTTCTAATGGACGCTAAATGGGAAGTATACATCGGACATTGGCACATGAAGACAGAGGAGCCGTCTTTGAGCCAACAGAGATAAAGTGAGAGTCCTGCTCTGTCTCACACACACACACAAACACATACACACACACTCACACACACACCTCCCTCCACCCTAACAGCACCCTCAGCAAGCCCCCCTGTTCTCTAGTCGCTAATGACGGACAGCTGAAGGCACACTCCTGGGGCGCCAATCAAATTTGCAGGCCTGTAATTGGATTATGGCGGGCAGGGGGGAGGGCTTTTATCTCTCCCCCTCTCTCCCTCTTGTTTGTGCTCTTGTCTGCGGGTGAATGATGGACAAAAGAGCAGCCTGTCAACGTCAACTCGAGGCTGACAGAGGATGTGTGTGTTTGTGTGTGTGCTGATTGTTTAGAGGTTTGGAGCCAGCTTCCACGGCTGCTGAGTGCACTGACATGACTTTGGTTTTATATATACGTCTATCTGTTTGTGTGTAGATCTGTTTGGAGGCATGTGTGAGTCTTTGTAGCTGTGTGTGTGTTTGGGTTTGAAGCAGGCAAAGAGCTAAATATCACTTAGCTCATTGCCTCATCTCTGTTGCCTTTTCACCAGGGCTCAACACCAGAACGACACAAAGGCATCTGTCCACCGGCCAAGTCTCCTGAAGGAAAAGAGAGGATGATAAATCACAGACACAATGGAGCGAACAGCCACTGGAGAGGCTCCGCTGAGTGAAGATGCTGCTGGAGATGAAGTGAAGAGAAAGACAAGAAATCCAGGAGAGTAGGGAAGCCTGCAGCGAGTAGTCACTCTAATAAAGTGCATCAAAAACATGGTTGGCTTGCTGGTTTTATTATCACTGACTTATCAAAAGTATCACAAAGATAAAAAAAAAAAAATGAATGCATAATGTAATTAACAATGTATTAATCTGAGAAACATTATTGCTCAATGTTCTTTTGTTGGTTATTTTCTGTAATATCTGAAATGGTCATAGTTTGGTTTCAAAAGGTGGGACACCATGAAGTCTGTGATTCTTCAGCAGCACAAAACAAAAGAAAAATATTTGATTTGTTTACATGCATTTATGATAATAACAACAATAAATAAATATTAACTTTATTTCTATAGCACAGTTCATGCCTGAATGCAAGCAAAGTGCTTTACATAAAAGCAAATAATCAGAAACATTTACAATAAAACAAGGATGAGTACCATAAAATATGATAAATCTGAATTGAAAAAGACAAGATAAAACACTTTGGGATAAAGCAATAATAAACTCATGTGTCTCAAGACTTTGTTTAAAAGTGCCTACAGTTATAAAGTCCTGCATCAAACTAGAACACAAATCAGTCTTCAGGTTTTCCATAAATTCATAATTAAATAATATAACATTTGGTCTGTGTTTATTTTTATTTATGAACTAATCCTGAAAACTATATTTGCTTTCACTGATAGAGAACTGGGACTGAAATAGATTCTATGACAGGAACACTGTACTTTGTAGCCTGATTTGAATTTGACAGATAATGTCTTTTTAAAAAAAAAAATAAAAAAAAAAAAAAAAATTACACAATTGTCATTCTTTTATTCAAACACCTGCAGCGGAGGATGAGTTGTGTTTTGAGTCCTGAGTGTCCGCAGAAAACTAGGCCAACAAAAAGTCCAACAACACAAAGGTTAACTTGGCTACACAGTAATAACTGAGGGCGATGATGAGAGATGTATATCAATATTTTTTATTAACTCAGACAAGAGGACACTGTTTAGTGAGATTTTAGTGAATAAATCAAACAAAAAATAAATATAAGTGAGGGTGGAAAATACGGCTTCAGTATGGTTAAAATATATTCCACTTTTAGAAACTTAGACGAACCCATATACAAAAAGTCTGTGAAATTCATGTTTCCAAACGTGAAGACGTCTATGTCCAAAAAGAAAACATGCCGATGTATAGATTTACCGTATGTGAAATGCTGTGGTAATGTTCTTTATGTGAAATGTTTGTCCTTGACAAAAAAGCATGTGGCATACTGTAGATGTGATATTTTACACACACACGTGTGAAAAAATCTGAAAAACACGTGTCTATGGTGAATTGATCACATACTGAATTAAAAACTCCGAAGTTTAAATACATGAAAAGGAAGAACAAACAATGTTGAAGTTTTAGGGGGATTTTTCCTTCAATATTAGAAACTAAGAAGTGTTTTAGCCTCCTGTCTGTCACCCATGAAGACTTGCTCTTTGACCACAGCCAACACCGACACACACTCATCCACCTCGTACACACACACTCTAAATATAATATATATTTTTTCCCAGATGAATGTTAACCATCACCCTGGTTTTACAGCAGAGACACAGAGGAGCTAATCAGAGTAATGGCTCGATTAACTCACCACTGCTGACACACAGACGCACCCCGAGGCTGCTCAGACACACACTCCTCTCAGCACTACGTGTGTGTCCTGCTGTCAACATGACAGTAATGATGACGTCTGAACAACACACACACACACACACACACACACGCACACACGCACACACACACATACACACACACACACACAGTGTACAAGACATGCATGGATAGAAATACACAGATACACAAAGACACACAGTCACCTGCTGCCTGGATTATGTCTCTCTGTCACCTGAACATCTGTTCTCTGTAGGACGGCCTATGTGTGTGCGTGCGTGTGTGTGTGTGTGTGTGTGTGTGTGTGTGTGTGTGTGTGTGTCTGGTGAGAAAGCTGGTACATATATAACGACAGTTTCTCTTTTTGCTGAAATATCAAAACATTTTTCAATAATATTTTTTATATTTAATTGTTATATTTTTAAAAAGGCTGCAAACAGCCCTGTTTTTCAGCCTTGAGACAAAACATTTTTCAGATCATTCAATGGGAGTATTAACTGGTTTATTTAGTTTAAGTACAATTTCCCCATAAAAGGAACATTTTTTCAAAAATCACCAAATCTTTGGACACCAACATGGCATTTTAACTTATACAAAAATAATCAAATATCAAATTCAACATCAGATTGTCTGTTCTAGTTCACTAATTAACAGAACTAGTAATGTGACTGTAGTTGCTGAGATGTTTGGGCCCTGCCGGATGACTGACAGCAGGCACGCTTGTCACCCATCATGCTGTCAGTGTCGGCGGCTCCGGAGACGCTCCGTGTGGGAACGTTCTGGAAAAGCGAGCTCCTATCAGCGCTTTCACACCGGCGTCCTGTCACCTTCCTCAGCCGACACCAGCGAAGCAGCCAGAGAAGAGAGCGTCATGGTGTGAAACAGAGCTGCTAACTCATGTCGCTGGTTGATTAAAGGTCTCTGAAACATCCAGGAGGGTCTATAGAAACAGAGAAAGAGTCTCTCATTACTACAGCAATGACTGCCAGCGTTCCCTGGAGCAAACCACCCAAAGGAAATAAAAACTTCCTGTTGGAGAAATCTCCAATTTAAAAAAGGAAAATGCATAAAATGAACGTTATTGTAATGTTGCGGTAGGTAAGGATATTTAGTAAGAACAAGTGATGATAACCATAAAAAATAATCATGTTACAGATTAAAATCTTAACCAGTGTATGACATTTTGTGTACCTGTTTGTATGTATTACATAAGTGAACGTAGTTTCAGAAACACCCATTTACAGTATTTTGTCCCTTTGGACAAAATTGCATTGACTTACATTCATTCCACTTCCTCTAACTTTAACCGGAACCACTATGTGTCTATCCCCAACCTTAAACTTGACCTAAACCTAAAGATAACCAAAGAGCTTTAACCCAAAAAACTTTTTTCCCAATGTTGGAGGTGAACCCCCCATAGAATGAATGTGTGAACAGATTTTAGTTTGTATTTGAATAAAATGTGTATTAGAGATCTGAACTGGCATCTTCACCTCTTGTCAAACAAAGAGAGAGATCGGTTGGTTTATTCATTTTTAAATTTATTTTAAGATGTAAACAAAAGAGTTGGGATGGGGTTACAAGATTGCTGAGCTACACAGAAAATCAATGAGTGGTATCTAAATCCATAAATAAGAGACAACAAACATAAAACATGACTGACAGGCTTTAAAAACCCAGATGAAACCCAGAAGAAACGGTAGTTGGCAGGTCAAAAATAGATGGAGACAGAGATATGAAGTGTCTAAGTTTGTCCATGTACACGCGCTGTGAGTGTGTCTGTATTTAGTCGTTGCTTTTGTGTTCATGCACGTTATTTTTCTGTTTATGTATGAGTGTGTTTCTCTGTGTGTGTGACCGCAGACAGGGCGTCTGGATGCTGCTGAGAACTTCCAGAGCCCCGAAGCAGAGTGCCTGTCCCTCAACCACGCCGGCTCTGAAACACACTCAAGACAAGTTAATCCTCCAGAGCTCGGCTTTATCTGCACCCACCCACCCTCTGTTGCTCCCCCGACTCCTTCACTCCCTCCATCTCTCCCCTCCTCGCTCACACGTTCCCTCCGTCTTCGTCCCTCCCTTCCCGCTCTGTGATCGATCACGTACTTTGCTAGCGCTCGTTCGGCCCTCCATTCGTGGTAAATGCTTCCATTTCTCAAACTGTCCACATCCACTTCTTGCAGCAAACATCTTTATGTGGTTAACAGGGTGTAGGGTATTCAGTGGGTCCTTGTTCAGTTACATGTGGACATAAAGGCAGCGATTTGCTAGTAATTGTACTTTTCACATTTTGGTATTTAGCTAGCAGAAAACTCGTTTGATGTGGTAATTGATTGAATTTAAATTAGGCCTGGCTACGTCTGTGCTAGCAGTGACGTTTTTTTCTTTTCCATTCTTATCTTTATTCAACTCGTATGTTCACTTAAGGGCTGTCACAATATCAGATTATGACTACACGATTATCATAGCCAAAATAATTCACAATAACAATATTAGTGCGATATCTAGAGAAACGTTTTTTGGGGAAAAGTCAAATTCATACATAACTTAGTTTATTGGACAAATGACCCAACTGGCCCAAAGTGTTATTCCCATCTGGTTGAATCACCTGGTAAGTGACACTATTACATTTAATCAATATATGATGAAGTAAACGTAACTTTAGAATACGATTGATATATGATGTAATAGATTTGAATATTTGAGTGAACTCCATGCCATTTCCGGACAGTAGGAGCGCTAATGTTACTCAATGTCGTTATGTTTTGACATATGTGATATCACGCAGGGATTTACACACAGTGCAACCTCAAGAACTACAGGTCCTTGGAAGCTTCTTCGCCAGTGGCTTCATGAGGGTTGTACTGGGGTCATCACAAAATGTCGAGGTCAGACACTGATCTGTTTGGTTGTGATGTGAAGCCACCCTGGAGGATGACAGACGCAGGCACAGTTTGTGTTGGTTCAGGGGGCTTAATGAACCCTGTAGAAATGCATCTATATACAGTATATTTTTTTATAATAACATATACTTATAATTTATTGTAATGATGAATAATATCGACCTTGTTGTGCCTTCATATTGACAGAATAAGAAACCAACAAGATAAGAAGATAGATTTGCTTCGCTTCGTCGCTCGCGAAGTTCATTCCAATAGAAAACAATGCAATCAAAGTGCTGGTGTTGCATTCTGTTTGAAGGGTGTTATATGTCGGCTACACACATCTCATTACATTAGACCTCTCTGTGTTGTACACATTACATTCCCTCTAGATATTTAGTGTTTTCCCCCGGCCAATCAGCTCCCGGCTCATTCCTCGGTCTAATCACCTCATTCCACCTCACCCGAGCTTCTCCGCCCATCTCTCCACCTGCACTTCATCCTCTCGTCAGATCAGTTTGTATGTAAGTCCTGGTTTTCAGTTCAGTCTTTGTTGGATTATTTTAAACATGTGTTTGCCACAGAGCTTATTTTCTGCATTAATCCGAAAGCCAATGGAAAAATCCCATTGGCTCTTTGTCGAGGGAACAAGGGCGATGCTTCCTGGTTGGCCTACAAAAATACGTCAACCCTGGAGCGCTCTATTGCTTGTACAATATAAGACCTTTTATTTTAGTTGATTAATACCTGCAGCCGTCACACAGCAGCAAGAATTCAATCTTTAGTCTCCAATTTGAGAGTTTTATGTTGCGCACAAGTGGCACAGCAGCAGTAACTTCAGTTTTAAATGTCATGTTTGCACAGAGCCATCAACAGTACCTGTGTCTATAAGCGGTATCTGTTAAATGGCACGACTCTAACTGCCTTTCACATCTCACAGAAACAGTTTTTGAACAGCGTTGTTCAACGTGTGGATCAGCAGCTTGACCTTTGTGATCTTTACTGTCACTCTATAGGTAGAAGAAGCATCAGTCTCAATTTGCAAGACATTTCCAGGACTTTGTGTGAACTCAGAACAGCCTTCATAGTCACACATTTAATAAGGATCTTCAAAATATGATTTTACCTTGACCTCGTTCTTGAGCAGGGCTGCAACTTCAACAGTTCATAGCAGGACTTGGACATTTCCAGGACTGTGAAAGAAGGAAAGCTTCCAGGTTTTCCAGAATGAGAGGGAACAATGTACATGTATGTGGAGAAACCGAAACTGTAAAGTTTTGATTAAGACCTTCCAGTCCTGGAATCCTGCTGCTGCCAAATTCTGTATTTTACAGATAGGTGCTTTCCCTTTGCCTGACGACAGCGTATCGAAGAGGGATGGGTGGATTAGTGACATGGCCCTCGTGTCTGCTTTGGGCTTGTCCAAAGATAGGTCACATGACCCGGTGACCTACCCTTCTGCAGAGAGCGCCGTCTGTCAGCGCAGGCCTGCTGGGATGCAGAGCTCAGCATCAGACTCTCTCACACCATCCCAGAGCTGGATGCCTGAGGATTAAAGTGTGTGCTGAGAGGTAGATCTGTTTTGTTTCTCTAATGCGCTAAGTACTTGTGAGGAGCGTATAGGTGCACATTCAGGGAAGAAATGTGTATGTGTGTGTATGATATTCATAAGTGTGCATGTATGTGCGGGTGTGATTGTGCGTCGAGAGTGTGTGCATTTCTTTAAATGGCGATTTGACTGTATAAGTACCTGGGAAATCTGTCAGTAATAAATACAGTGAAGCTTAAGTGTGTGTAAACACGTCTGCAGTACCAGACTGTGAAATGCTCTCCTGTGGATGGAGGCAGTTGGGAAAATCAAGCAGGTTTAGTGCCACATACATCTGTCTCTCTGATGTTTTTAATGTCTGAGATAACTGTTATTACTTTATAACAGACCGTTGCTATGGACGCAGCTCTGATGTCGGACCATTTTTGTGTAAAGTTATTGATTTCTTAAGTAAGTAGCCATGTAATGAGCGGGATAATGGACAGTAGGCAGGTCATAGTTATGAAATAAACCCCTTCAGGGTGATGCAAGACCCCTCCGCATCGCCCTGTCAGAGTTTATTTCACAACAATGACCTGCTCGCTGCACATTGTCCTTTACTTACTTACCTCCAATTTTTCCAAATATTTTAACACAAATTGTACTTAGTGCACCAAAAAAAATCATTAAATGAAAGTACCTCGCTGATACTATGTGAATTTGATATGTATATATGACAAAATACTTGACAGAAAGTAATGGACACACAAAAGCACGGTTAATAATGCTGTTTTTTAAAAACTGTATTGATTTTGTTAGCTTGTCAGTATCCATGCAGACATGTCATTTAAAATCAATAAAACCTACAAGACTTTTTGACGTTGCCACTGCAGAGTATAGGGCATTTTTATTGGAAACGTGGGAAGAAATTGAATATTTTATCTGTAATAATCTGTCTGAATTAAAAAGTATAATCACACCAGGCTCTGTCTTGTACTTCAGCAGGGGGTGTTTATTTTATTTTAACAAAGTGAATGTTTTCAAAGGAGAAAGGATGCCAAGGGGGTTTAGACAAAGTAATTCCTAATGAGAATAAAGATATCCTGGTAAGTAAAGCGTAATCATAAAACAGAGATCAACGTAGTAATCTGCTCATATAAATGCTGAAGCAGTATCATCCTGTTCCTGCACAGCTGTACGTGCTCCACGGCTCCAGCATCATCTCCATTCCTTCCCCTCGGGGGGCTGTTACTAAAGGCCGTCGACCCATTCGAGGCATTTACCGCGTCAGGGTGCAAAGTGGGCTGCCATTCTCACCCAAATCCTCCCAAAGCTCCCTTCTCTATCCCGGGCCAGGCCTGTGGAGAGGCAGGCCAGTCTCCACAGGTGAAGCCCTGGAGAAGATGACAGCCTCTCTTCAGCAGGGCTTAGCTCCTCTTGTGTGGCTTTGAGGCTCTCAGCCAGTGGATCCCCTCGGGGCCGTAGTTGCAGCTACACCCTCAACAACACAGGTACTGTTGTGCACTGTTTAGATCCACAGAGATGAATACCAAAAATGGGACATACAGCAATTTGTGCTGCAGATATAACAGACATGTTTATGCTCTTTGAAGTGAGCGGATCGCCAGCGGCCCGCTCCAATCGTCGTCTGTTAACACCCTTGCCAAGGAACGTTTGTTCACCGAGGAGGTGCGAACACTGAGGTATAACCTGAGAGATCAAAGATAGAATGGCTGTCAAGTGGTTTAAGTCGTGGCTTGTCAGTGACCTCAGTGAACGGAGGCAATATTACACCAAGTCCTGTAACAGTAACACACTCACAAACCACACAAATCTTTTAGGTGCAATACACTTGAGCACTTTTCTTTTTTAGGAAGGAAATGGCTACCTGAAGTTAATTACTTAGAGCCAGTCTGCAAAAAAAGGATTGTACCACAATGGATTTTAAAAAAGACCTCCTGTCCTTTGAACACAGTTTGTATAATTCATGTTCTAGATTTATTTATTTAAAAAATATTTTGGTAACACTTCATTTTACAGGTCTGCAAATTTAGATCAGCTGCTCAGCAGTTCAATCAAGGAAAGTGCCAACAGGTTTTCCTCATTATGTCTCTTAGCAGGGAGAGGCTGGGCTCTGTTAAGATGTAGGATGATATAGGTGAGATAGTTCTGCAGTACATGATATTCTATAATGTTTGATGGGCTCATTGGTATGTGTGAGTGCCCCTAGATAGATTGAGATGTCAGCAGTAACTTAGAGATCTTGTATTAATGCTCTGTTCATTATTCTGTGTGATAATTTGGATGCTTGCTCGGTTTAGCTCACCCTACACTTACCTGGTCAGGTGGTAGGGTCCAGTTAGGTGAGGCTGAGAAGATAAAATCCCATTCACTGTAGTAAGGAGGGGGGAAAGGAGTTGGCAGCTTGCTGTGAAGCTGCAGCTTTCTTTTGTTTGGTGTTCTTTTGATTCATCATATTTGATTGATCATACCGTTCCCTCCAGTTTTCAGGAAATTGGACTCCCGAGTTCAACATGCCAAATTCGAAGAGCTCCTAAACAAAGTCACTAGTTGAACGTGACATTTGCTGAATTTGCTGCCTGTTTGCTACTTCATCATGTAACTCTAATGCACACTCTGGAAACTAGGTGGTCTGAGCCACGATGAACAGGAACTCAACATCTCTTCATTGACTCGTAAAAGCTGACACAAGCAAAACAACCGCTCATAACAAACTGCATCCTACTTCCCATGGCATGAATGAGCGAAAGTGTGAGAGGGCGTATACGCGTTGTTGCTCTGTGTTATTTTTTTACAGCGACCGGTTGTTGTGTTTGACGCCTGGTGTTTTGTTTAGGAAGAGAAAGCTCTCCGTGTCTCATGCTGATGGCAGTTCCCACTCGGGAGCTTTTGTCCTGAACTTGACAGCTTCTCATTCATCTAGACCAAAAACTCAAAAGACAGTTTGAAATGTCTTAGTCACCACTGGTTCCAACAGGAAACACTGACGATCAACATCCTGTTACATGAGCCAAAGATAGGAACCAGCCTGGTGAAACACAGCAGTTAAAAGTGAAAGCACACATTCTCTGACTGCAAGACAGTGGAAAGCAGTACAGCAGCTTTTACACTTCACTGCTTTTCAAAGTGAGAAATTTTGCACAAGCACTATCTGTTCAAAATGTACTTTAAAGGGAGATTTGTCAAGTATTTAATACTTTTATCAACATGGGAGTGCTTGACTTATGCAAATGTGTATATATTTATCATTAGAAATCAATTAACAACACAAAACTATGATACATATTGTCCAGAAACCCTCACAGGTACTGCATTTAGCATACAAAATATGCTCAAATTATAACATGGCAAACCCCCCTACATGATGTGCTTCGGTAAAACTGGAAAGATGTTGACAGATTCAAACTTCCTGGATCAATAACTCATAACCGAAACGTTGTTAAAACACAAACAACGGCTCTTTTTAACCGTAGTAAGGTAGACAACGAGCTACAAGCTCATTTTAATCAAAACGAGCCGTCCTCCGAGCTGAACACATAACATTGGTCTCTATGTACAGCCGGCTGACACATGTTGTGTTTGTTATCTGTTTAACATGTACTCTCAGTTATTTTGTGGGCATTTTTGTGCACCATATCACCTCAGCTGGAGCCTGTTTTTCATCAGCGACCAAGGTATTTCTGAGATTATAGAATTATCTTTCAACATGTTTGAGCAACCCAAATATTGGGACACTCACTTGACTCACACATTACCATGTTAACTTTAAATTCATGTCCTGAAAGTGTATTTGTGTTTTTACTGAGACGGCAGCAGAGGAATGTCTCTGTGTGTGGTAGGGGGATATCGAGCAACGTGAGGAATGCTAACAGACTGCTGGTCTTTATTTGGTCTGGCTCTGGCTCTTATCTACCTCCGCCTCTCGCAACCTAACCTCGTTCTCGGTATCGACCAATCACAGCCCGGTTTGAACCCCAGGAGCCAATCCTAATGGAGGCAGGGCAAAAATGGCAGTAATCTTCTTGTTTTTCCGGTGAATTGGAAATCAAATGTAGACAATAATAATATGTTCAAAAGAATGTAGTTTGTGATAAGATGAGAAAGTGATGAATACAAACCCGCCATCGCTGAGACAATCAGCATCTTGAAATATTACAGGACACATCAGTGAACAGATATAGTAGCAGTAGGCTATGATATGTTTGGTGCTAAAGAGCAACTTGCAGGTTGAATTTCTTACTAAAGTTATACTTAACTTTTCCTGGAAATTATCATTTTAACAGTTAATTCAGGATTTAACGTGTTTACAAGACATAAGGGTAAAAAGTAGGCCTTCTCAGACAACAACTCAATTTCTTGCCGATGGCCGTTATTTCTCCTAACCCTTGTCCGTTCTCTTGGACGCCTAGCAGGCCGATAATTATAAGGCCGTGGTCCATCATATGTGTATGAATATGCATTTACAACCTCTTCAGTGTCAAGACTGGCATTAGGATCCATATTTCTTGTTGTTAAACTTGACCTAGTTTGGTCACTCTCCCTTGCTGTCACGTCAAATTAGTTGATTTCTTTTAGGTGGAAATACAAATGAATATAAAAACAACTCCAGATGTCACTGTGATGTAGATGTAGTTTCTTCATCATTTTCCTACACACTGATTCAATGGGGTCCTTAACCTACAAGTTGCTCCATAAATCTGAATGTAAACCTGTACTGTCAAATGAATATTATGATCTAACGTCCACCCATGGTGCATAATCTGTAATCTGTACTTTTTCAGAAATTATCTCTGCATTTTTTTTTTTTTTTATTGCAATGATTGCTTCGTTTATGTGTCTTCTTGATGGGGGCAGTAGTTCAATGTCATTCAGAAGCCATTAAAGGTCACACCAGCATTGAAAACGGGAATATTATGCAATGTGAAATCAGTTTTTCTCAAAGGCATTGCCGTGATCAGCAAATTTGTTCATGATGTTGACATAATCCATGCAAATCTTTCATGTCAAGTTCAAATTCGGTGACCATGAATTCGCTGTCTTAGATGGTGCTACAAAAAGGCGAGACAAAGAGTCCAAATTAAAGGAGCCTATCACAGTTTATTAGATGTGTTGAAGTCAGTGGTACAAATACGTCTTTTGGGTAAGCCATGTCACCTTATTGTCCCATTAGCGACCGAGCTAACTAGCCTGCTAAATGACAGTTTTTAGTCAGGCTAACGGCATGTCTCTATGTTCTGTCTGTCAGCTGTTGGACGATCCACCCAGGTATCTCCGAGTCTGAAAAGTGAAGCCAATGCTGAAGTGTCTTAAACTTGCATTCTTTCTAATATCCAGCAGGGGGCGACTCCTCTGGTTACAAAAAGAAGTCTGATTGTATAAATGTCTATGAGAAAATGACCCTACTTCTCACTTGATTTATTACCTCAGTAAACATTGTAAACATGAGTTTATGGTCTCAATCGCTAGTTTCAAGACTTCTTCAATACAGCATGATGTTCATTTTGTAAATTATGATCCCATTTAGAGTCAAATAGACCATAAAGCAGGGTATGCTTTAGGGCGTGGCTACCTTGTGATTGACAGGTTGCTACCACTGCTTTGTCTGGTCTGGGAGTTGTCCGTGTTTTCATCTTAGAACTTTAACTCTTTCACAGTGAGTTTTCAGTTCATGAAAGTTAATTATAACCTTTTTTTTTCTCCTGAAAATGTCTTATTCAGCGTTCGGTTTACTTAGCTCTACCATCTTGCCCAGAGGAGGAATCCACCTGACTTTGCTGATTCTGTTTTGATGAAATGTAACATGAGTGCGTCTTCTCGTGTCTGCACAAGTCATGTGGAATCACATGTTTTTTTATATCTATATATATTATGTGATCTGTTGTAATTCTGCATCTGTATCTCTTGTTTTTAAGGTCTTAAATGTTCCTGACAGTCATGTAATGAAGCCAAACATGTAACTTTTTTTTCTTCCAATCACCAGAAATGGCAATTGATGACATCATCAGATAGGGGTTGAGCTAATCTGGACTTGTTGTCGGTCGGCAGCGGCGGCGGCGGCAGCATGGTGTGACGCGTTGCATCAGACTTGGAGCCACAGGGCTGTTCGGCTGCTCAGGATCTGGCTCTGCGGGGCCACAGCAGTGTTTATGGAGCCGGGCTGGAGATTAGCATGACTGCACACACACACACGCACACGCACACGCACACGCACACGCACACACACGCACACACACACACACACGCACACACACACACACACACACACACACACACACACACACACACACACACACACACACACACACACACACACACACACACTCTCTCTGTCTCTTTCTCGCAGGGTTTCCACTCTCAGACTGCTCATGAACACTCGCTGTACCCCTCCTCTTTTTTTCAGGGGGTTCCCTTATCGTAGGCCTGGAGACTGGAGCAGCGACACTATCTACAGATGTGGGGAGGATGTGTGTATGTGTGTGTGTGTCTGTGAGCAACAGAGAGAGAGATTGAAGTGCTAGCGGCTGACTTGAAAAGGGTCAGAGCGTCAGATACGGCTGTCGCCAGCGCCGTCATGCCTTGGAAACTCCAACGCAACCCAACAAGGCATCATGGCAGGAGTTCACTGGAGCCTTATCGCAACACACGGCCAATAATCACAAATGCTGTTGAAACATGAGCGCATCGGGTGATGACCTCATGCTTTTGAGGAAACATTATGGAGTTTGAATTTAGCCACTGTGAGATTTTAGATGTATATAATGTTCGGCGTCAAAATTTGAGCCATGTCAGAGAGGTCGAAGCAGAGCCCCACTAGACAGGTCATACATGTTTAGAGTATCACAAGGGGTTATGTACATATACAGTACATGACCACCAGTGTTTGTGCGTGTGTGTGTGTGTGTGTTTGATAAGGAGCAGGGTGATGGCGCCATGTTGATCCTCCTCTCAACAGCGCTGCAGTAGTTCCCATGCTGTCCACATCCTTTAATGAGTGTGATATGTGTGTTCTCTGTGGATGTGTTGCACACAGGATTTTCAGCTGTGTGTTTGTGTTTCATTCAGTGTAGTATGTGTTATTTTCAAAACTCATTTTAACATTATACACTATAACTTTCACATTACACTGGTATTGCACATATTTTTGTGTATATACATGTGTGTAATTTTGTATCTTCCTTGTAAATATGCTTTGTTTTCCTTCCTTTAGGGCTACTTTTTATATACTCTGTTCTATTTTATTGTGTGATTCTATTCAAATTAAAATATTTGAGTATCTGTTTATACATTTTCCGTGTGTGTAGCATGGTGGGGGCTACAACTGCTTTTCATCGTGCAATCCTGTATTATATAATTTCAATAAAGCTGAACCTGGAACCTTGTACAAATATACATACCTTTTCTTTGACACAGTCCACGAGCGTAATAATTCAAAAATAGAACGAAAGAAAAACAAGCGAGATAAGTAAACAACCAAAAAGACTACAGATCACCAAAAATAAATAAATAATATATAACAGATTAACTAATATCCCAAACCCTCTCATAGATGTTGCACCTGAATTTCTTTTTTTTAAATCTGTCATCCGATAAAAAACTGAAGGAATTACGTGGGTGCAATGGTCCCAAATGGGGCTAATGAAAGAATGATGTCATACTACTGTCTAATTTTTCCTACATCTACTGTTTCACGACCATTCCAACCTGTTCTGCAATCACCTGCCGCAATCTAAATCTATCTTTAAATTCCACATCTCTATATTCTTTTTAATCTTTATCGTAAAATAACATAAAATAAGCCTGGCTAACTGTTAACTGGGGATAACAGACACTTTAAAGGTTGTTTGAGCCACGTTTCATGTTTTTTCAGAACCTCTTTCCAAAAAAAATCCCACAAAGCATGTAGAAATGTGCCCATTTGTAAACTGTTTTTGGTTAAATAACATCTATATACAATTTTATAATGCATGAACTTCTTGCTTCCTCTGTTGCCCTGCCAACATGTATTTGTGTTTTTAAATGTGTGTCCATGTGAGACTATGTGTTTGATCTAGTCAAAAGAAGCCTATCTGTAAGTGTGTGTGTGTGTGTTGTCTCCAGAGAGGGGCATTCTGATACTATTGTTAGTGAAATCTAATCTGTGTGTGTGTGTGTGTGTGTGTGTGTGTGTTGTATGGGGTGGAGGGGTTTGGGCACCAGGGGATGGTGTGTGTGTTGTTGGTTTGGAGGACATTGTGCTGAGCTCGGGTCTTCAGCAGCCTCTTTCTCCATTAATGCTCCATTAGCCAAATTAGAGGCCTAATTGGGAAGGCGAGGAGAGCTCTACGCTCTTAAAGGCAGTGTGTGTGTGTGTGTGTGTGTGTGTGTGTTGGGTAATTTACTGTAAAGGCAGACATTTAAAGGGACGTTTCATTTCAGATTTGAGGGCTCTTATCAGCAGGGCCTGTGAATGGATAAAGGTGCAATGTTGGATGAGAATC
Organism: Sebastes umbrosus; assembly: GCF_015220745.1. Taxonomy (NCBI): domain Eukaryota; kingdom Metazoa; phylum Chordata; class Actinopteri; order Perciformes; family Sebastidae; genus Sebastes; species Sebastes umbrosus. Next base: position 7,948,842 of record NC_051279.1, read on the forward strand.
GTTGGGACTCTTTGGTTGAATATTGGACGGATCAGAGCTCTGACGACAGTCGCTGATGCTAATGGACCGTCCCCAAGCTTTAAAGGGGCCTGTGGTGGCAAATTTGATTAGCGAGTTATTAGCTAATTAGCTAGCTACTTACTGTGCTTGTTGCCCTCAAGGCCTGGTGGTGGGGAGGTAAACTGGAGGAGACACAAGGTAGTGTGAGTAGAGTATGGCTAAAAGATTTTTACAAATCTTAAAATATTTTAAAAAATGTGAGACCCCACACATAACAACATGTTATGTTAATTTAATAGTGTTGTTCCTATAGTGTGTGGTGAGCAATGATTTTTCAAAAACAGCACACCACACACTTAACAGACTCCATTCGTGAACAACAAGAGTCCAGACTAAAACAAAAAACGGACATCTCGCAACATCTCTCGCGATCAAACGTGAACAAACATGGCAGACGACGGGCAGGAAGAATTAGCGAAGTTTCTCGTTTGAACCAAGATACATTTTTCTGATTAATAGTACGAGAAAATCTGTTTATTAACTTTCTTTAGTTGATACTTGATACTTTGTCTTTCTAATAAATGCATCTGTGTGCATGCATCATATTTGGCTGCATGCCTAGTGTGTGTGCGCTGATAAGAACAATAAAGCCTCGATCTGTGTGAAATTTCCCAGACCCGGCCTCTCTGCTGAAAGTGCTCTAAAGTAGTTGGCAGAAACAGCCGCTCCATGATAAACTGTAAATGACTGAGAGTTAGCTTAACCTAATCCCCTCTTGTAGGAGGCCTGCAGGTCTCTCCAGCAACCTAACAGGTCCGTGTGTCCCGAGATCTCCACACCTCCGCACTTATCAAAGACTCGTATATCACACAAGTCTCTCAAAGCCCCTCTCGCTGGCCTGGCTCCACAAATGAATGCTCGCACGAAGAATTGCAATGCGGAGTGGAGGTGGAGGGAATAATGAGGGTTAGTTAAAGCTGCAGTGGCAAAGACAGGGTTCGGGTTTATGTAAAAATACATTTTAGTTGTATCTAAATTTATAAAAATGGAGCAGCAGTATATGACTTTAAAGTCACATAAGACTCTACATCAATTCCCAAAGTACAAACACAATTTGTAGTCTTGTACATAAATAATATAAGAATATATATTTACATACTGTAAATTCTCATATAAAAGTAGGTATTCAAATAAGCACAAACAAATAAATATCACTAATAAAAACCAGGTAAACAAGAATTGGAAGCGGGGCCCCGTTCATTCCTATGAAAGTTGCTCAGTGGCGCATAATGTCAAAATGGCTCGACTTCCGAATGGAAAAGAACCCGGATCTTCCTGCGATCTTCTGCATCCATTGTGCCCATAGAGCAGGTGCAGTAGCGTCCGCTCGGACACATGGCTCGGTCACAGGGTCACAGCCGTCACACTGTCATCACAGCTTAGTAACTCCGCCTCCAGCCTCAGTCTGGGTCTCATTCACATGAACGGAGGAAGGGAAGTAACTCTGGATTCGGCTATTAGTGCATTTTACAACTTTTAGGACCTAATGATTTAAATAAGGGCTATTCAAGTGTTCGTACTGGGAAGTTGAGTCTCCTAAAAAAAAATTATCCGCTGAGATACAGACGTCTCTTTCCCAATGTAAGTCTATGGAAAAAAGTATTTATTGGGGCGTCACGTGACTGACACGGAAGTTGTAGTACCATCGTCATAACCATCAGAATAAAAAGACGAGAAGATGTTTCATCAGGTCATTCCTTCGCCGTGGTAGGAAAACATATCTTGACCTGGAAGTTTCCGATGACATAATTTTGCAGGGCCTTTGGAAGAAAGGCATGGCACCAGAGAGAGGGAAGTTCGTCCCGAAGCGTGACGCTGTATTTATCCCCTACACCTTAAAGAAGGGTGCTTCATTCAGCTGCTAGTGTGACTACAAACAGAGTTCACTCCGTCATGGAGTGGGAGGGTGTAGGAGCTGGATTGGAATTGAGCCTTGGAGTTTTAGAAGGAACTAGTTTGGATGAAACATACTGGCAGTTTTACAGTGTGTCTGTTGTATTATAAAAATAGCTGCTTTCGGAAGACTGTGTGTCTCTCACTAAACAGAGCTATCTCTCTCCTCACTGTTGAATCACGGCCTCGTTTACTAAGAAAACAGTGCAGCATCCAGGTATTGTGCTGCAGGATCAGCACCGAGGTCCGAGTCTGAAGAAAAGAATGGATGTTGGTTTGACGGTTTCTGCTCTAAGACACATCGGAGAGACAGACGACCAGGGTGTGTGGTCACACAGGCTGGTGAACACAAAAAATCAAAAGGGTTTATCATTTAATGTTTGTGAAATATTCAGTTGGTAAAAATGGAATCATTCAATTGGTTACTGCGCTTATTTTACTTACTTTACTTTATTATTTTAACCTTTCTCCCTTTTTCCACATGTACATATTGTTTAACACCTCTTACAATGACGGGCTAACTGCAGTTCTTTATTTAAACTGAAAGCACAAACATGTATAACAGCAAACTTTAAAATAATGGTATACAGAGATACATTTCTTTTTATTTTCCTTTTTTTTGTTGTCAGCTTTTTTATGCTCAACAATTATACAAGAGAAGTAGAATTTTTAGTGAGGAAAAAATACCACAATGCACAAAAGATGGGGAAAGTGTCATGAGCAGAAAGACTTTCACAAGCTGATACTGGAGCTGCAGAATCATTTTAACATTGACTGTCCGAAATCTATTAGGGCCACATTGAGAGGAAAAAAAATTAATCTGAGATTTCAAGAATAAAGTCAGAAGTTTAAGAGAAAAAAGTCGTAATATAATGAGAATAAAGTCATAATATTAGTTGGATTCTGTTCTCACTGCAATCGATCCGCACGAGGGTTTGCTTGGAAAAGACCGCTTGCGAGAGGTTGTCTCGGAGCCGGTTGTTTTGGTCTGCACAAGAGAACGATTACTGTGTTCACAACTGCCCAAGAGTTTGATTAAAACGGGCTAAATTTTAATAGACCATATATAAATAATACACCACTTGCACATGTAATCACTGATGCCCCAGAGGCTCATGGGTGATAATCCACAGGCACATCTCCACCTCCACTTCTGAGACAGTCTAGAAGTGTCTGAGGATGATCAATCAATAATTTTAATGGCTGTTGTAAGTCTTTGCTGAGGATCTCTCTGGGGAGATGATGATCGATTATCATGTGATAGGGATGTGACAATGAGCACAAAGTATTCTGATCAGATTTACATTTTTTAAACTTTGTTTACCTGATAGCTTTGAATTTTTTGTTTTCGTAAATGTATTGTACCCTCTGATGGTCTCTTATTTTAAATGATTGATTGATTCTTGTCAGCCACAGCAGTTTGGGAAAAAATGATCTTGTGTCCGAACTCTCGACATCTTCCTTTATAAAGACAACCTGCTCTGCTGTGGTTTGCCCTTGGCCGAGCCGCTGTCCCCTGGAAACCCTGTCGATATCCAGAAGAACCGGAGCCTCGGTGGGTAACTGGGTTACCGAGCCTGTAATTTGTAAGTAATAGAAGTTGTCCTGGATGAGGGCACATAGATATGGTCCAGGAAATGTTTTTAAACGTGGGAGGCAGCGTGGAAGGGGGGGATCCAGAGAGGCCTCTCCACTTCAATCCTGGTAAACGGGGACAAACAGGATTAAGTTGGAGGTAGCGGGTTGGGGAGAGGGCATGCTTTCCTCTGGACTTTCAACAGCTCTGAGTGGATGCTGCCAAAGAGGCGAGGAAAAATGGTCAAACGTACTCATTCTTTTAGCCGGGCTGGTCCGCCGTACGACGGCAGTTAATTCTCATTGGTGGAAAAGTGCAGCGAAGTAAAGAGGATATTGTAGTTCTATCTGCAGTCGAGGGTTTTAGGAGAAATCGTGGTTGTTGTTCAGTAATTTATATCTATTACTCGTATATGCACCTGAAGGTGGCAGTTCAATTAAATCTGATGACGTTAAGAAGGCTCTCAATATGCAAATTAAACCCAAATGTGGCAAATGCAAGATGGTGACCTCAAGTGTAGAACAACATCCCATTTTTTAAGATCATGGGTGCAGTAAGTATGTTTGGGGCGGAACATTAGACAAAACATCCCTAACTCAAGGTCAAATTACTTGCTTTATCTGCCACTTTCAACTAGAGCTGTAATGGTTTGTGTATTCCTCCCGAACCGTCACGGTGTGGCGCTCGCAGCCGCAGACTACACGTTATACATGTTCATGTATTTTCAATTTCACAGCACTTTCTTAGCATTAAGTCACTTTTTGGCCTCACTGCTGTTGCATGTGCAGCCCATTCGCCAGGAAAAAATGTCATTGTACGTTTCTGCAAACCACGGATATGTGGATTGTGGACGTTTTGCGTATCAGAGCAAGTGATGTAGTATATCAAGCGATCGTTAATGAAAGTTATGTGGTACAATAGCGAGTATAACAAAAGGCAGCCCGGGAGACCGCTACGTGTCTCATGTAAACGTTTATACGTTCCGTTGTTTTATGAAACGTTATTAAGCTTGTTACGTAACGTTACATAATAAAGTCCACTAAGGCGGTAGTTGTTTATTTTTGGTTGTTACGTTACGTTGGTAAGTTATTATTTTAACACAAAACATGATGTTTTACAACGATAACTTTGTGTCGTGTGTTTCTGCAAGCGTGACACAAGGCCGATATTAAAATATTTGTGATTCAGAAGCGTCGACATTAAATGTATCACGTAGTTTGCAGAAATGTACAATGCCAATTTTCTCTGGCGACTGGCTCGGCATGTGTGTGTGTGTGTGATTGACAATTCTGCAGCAGAATGGTGCGTGTGATAAAGTGTAACTGTACGCACATGAAAACATGCCCAGGAGTTGCTGTAAAGTGAAAGAGCAACACTTTCTCCTCCATTATTACCACCGCTAAGGTGCCCTCAAGCAAGGCACTTAACTTAACCTCTAAGCTGTTTTGTGGCCAACAGATCAGGCTGCTGTTGTACTGGGCAGCTTCCAGATCAGGAGTGAAGTATTTGATAAAAGAGGATTTGTATTTTGGAAAATCTATCCTGGACAAAAATATGGGTAGAAGAAAAAATAAATCTTTAAAAAAAGAAAAAGGATTCTCACACACATAAACACACATTTCTTCTCATTCTCAGGGGAAAAAAAAAAAGGCTCCTCTACTGGCCTTGTTCCGGCCGTGGTACAGTTATAGCAACATTTCACTCCAGGGGCTTGTAATTGAATAACTCCATCCCTATAAAAGCAATTGTACGGTTATTATCTTCTTAGGGCCCCATTTGTGTGGAGTGGCACTTAGGAGCAGGATAGTCAGAGGGGCTAATCTCATATTTGGATTTTCTTAGTCATCAGATTCGCCAATGTCATTGCTCCTGCTGCTGCTGCCCATTGCAGTCGGTGTGATGATGATGGGTTCGCCGTGACCTCCTGACTGATGAGTCTCTGTGTGTGTGTGAGTATCCGTGTGCTTCAGTATTGGCAGGCGCTGGCTCATCAATGAGGTCACTATCGGGTGTGTGCGTGGCGACGCTGTCAGTGTGTGAGGTCATTTAGCACATTCTCGGGGTTTGCGGGGGAACCGTGGAGATGTTTGAGGGGGGAAGTGAATATGGATGAGATTGATGGACTGCCAGGAGGAATTATTTTCCCGAGCTGATCAATGTGGCCCAGTTAAAACCTTGTGATTTGATTAGGCTTGACCACTTAGCTAATCTCCCTCTCTGATTCTATGTCAAGCACATGCAAAGAAAGAACACTTTCCTGAAGTTATGCAAAGATAATAAAGGTGTGAATAGACTTTAGGAACATTTAGTGATAACAGAAGGCTGGCAATTTGAATCCTTTGGCTGCCAAATCTGTGTGGTTTAAGGAGAAGTCTGATTTATTAAAACTTTGGGTCTTATTTTTGTAGTTTTGTCCATAATTTCTATCAGTTTTGTTAACATATTGAGACGTATTGCTGAGATTACTGTGACGCTACAACGAAGTCCGACAAGGCAAGAAACAAGCTGACAGTTTAGACAGATTATCTAAACTTGACTAAGGACTAAACCTGACTTTTGTTAGTCTTTTTTCAAGCAAAGATGCCAAAATCTCTTGTTTTTATCATTGTAGACAACATATCTTTTGGTTTTCTGAGTGTTGATCAGTAAAAAAAGCAATGTGAAGACATCATTTTGGGCTCTATTTTATGACATTTTATTGGCACAATTATTATTCAAGAAAATAAGATAAAATGAATCAATAAAGAAAATTATTATTAGTTGCAGCCCTAATGTAAACCACTTTATTTGGAAGTAAAACCAAAATGAGTGGACCTGAAATGTCAATAATGACCCCTCATTGCACAGGAAAACACGTCACACACGTCAATAAAAAACGTGACAATCATCCCGCGACAAACGTCACTAACATAACTTACAAAACACTGGTCAACAACGGTCTGGAACATGGGTCTCCTGTTTAAAGTCCAGTGTTTGTTGGACCCGCCAACCATAAGTGGTCTTTCTTGCTTTTATACTAAGTCACTAACTCTTACTGTAGCCTCAAATGTTTTCAGAAATAGATTTTGGTGGGTTGGTTAGACGGAATAACAGAAAGTTTAAGAGCAGGTCGCCAAGTTGTTTCCTGTTTGAAATGGCGAGCAGAAAACCAGGGACCAATCAAATGGACTCCACGATAGGGTACGTCTTTCCTGTTAGCATGACTGTGGACTGTTAGTGTTGTTTTAACCCATAGTTTATTTCCAACCATGATCTTTTCCTTACCTTAATCAAGCAGTTTATAGCTGCCTGACCATAACCACAGTGTAGATGATATATGCAGATATTATAGGATTAATTAAAAAAAATCATTGACACTGAATTCTCAAAAATATCGCCATTAAGCGTAATCTTGCGTCAATGTTCCCCTTGGCCTATTAGATCATTTTAAAATGATGCAACTGCTGTTTGGACACGGAATCTTCTTTTTAGCCAGGTGAGTTTCTCATGTTTCTTTGAAATGCGCAGGAAGCGGAGCACTGTGTCGATGTATTTCATATCCAGATGGTTTCTGATCGTCAAAACCAAGAGCTGCACCCACCACATTATTGCCAACTCGATCTGCTTCTTCTGCTCTTCCCGGGGGTGAAAGCTGTCAGAGGGCATGCTAGACGATGGGTGTCAGACTAAATAAACGCCGGGCAGCCAGGCTTGTTTGTATGGTGTTAACAGTTTGACTGCAGAACCCCCACCACACCCCTTCAACCCGCCAAAAAAGAAGAACCCTTCTTTCATGATGAACCAGGGTCGGAGACGAGCAGAGGAGCGCCCACAAACTGAAGGATTTACTGGTAAAAATATACATTCTGGATGAAAACACACAGGTTGTATATATAATGTGGGTATATTTAGGCAGACACACAACAACACACACAATGAAAGGAGCTCACGTGGGTTCCAGCCAGTATTGATCTTTTAACATAGGATTATACAGTCTGGCTCTATAGGCTTAGCGGCCTTTAATTCCCTCACAGAATAGATAGACTGACTTTGGCTCTATACATATCTGGATCAATGCAAATCTACTTTCGCCCCAGCGGTTCAATTTTAAGCGAATTCCATTAGCCATAAGTAAAAGTTTTCTTGGGTAATGTGATTAGAGAAAGGGAGAGGGGGGGCGCTCCTCACCGATGGAGTGTCTCTCTGAAAGCGGTGAAACGTTTCTTTTTTTCCTCCTTCCTCTTCTTCTTCTTGCATCTCTCTCCGCACGCTCTCGCTTTGTCTTTTTCACCGGCGTGACCTGCGGCGGTGGACGAGGAAGTGTCGAGAGACTAACAGGTTGTGATGCACAAACACACACACACACACACACACACACACGCGCACACACACAAACACACACACACGTTAGCAGGCACATGACAGAAAGGTTGATTGATTCTGGTTTTTGAGGACTGATACTGAGTTTTTGTACTTTCTATATTACTGATATTTTCCAGTCCGCAAAATTGCAGTTTTACTTATGTCAGCATGAAAAAAGCCTCTCAAGCAGCTTTTAGAGTTTAGACTGCTAATACCACTAGTCGATTTAATCAGTTGGTTGAATGACGATCTATAAATCAGTAATTCCTCATCAAAAAACAGTAATTTTGATAATGGATCGATGCTCGGGAGGTGTTGCTTTTCTCCGTTTTATTGTTATAAATTCAAAATCTTTGGGTTTTGGAGTGTTAGTCCTACAAAATAAGTAATTTCAAGATGTTACCTTGAGCTCTGGGGAACTCATTTACCATTATTTCTTTAGGTTATATTGACTCCTATTCATTTTTATAATAATTAAAATAGCTGTTAGTTGCGGCCATAAACAAACATGTGGCCCTCAAAAGTCTCCTTTTAAACCTAAAAAGAAACCTTAAAAAAAATCAATGTTAGTTCTTGTAATTCTCCACGACATTATTTTTCAGGAAATCCTTTCTTTAATGTGATTTTACGTGTGAATATATACGTGCATATGCATATACACTGATAAGCCACAATATTATGACCACTGACAGGTGAAGTGAATAACATTGATTATCTCGTTACAATGGCACCTGACAGTGGGTGGGATATATTAGGGAGTAAGTGAACATTTTGTCCTTGAAGTTGATATCACATAAGTTTGATAAGTTGATTTTTCTGATTCCATCACGGAAGCAGAAAAAATGGGCAAGTGTAAGGATGTGAGCGACGAAGGACCAAATTGTGTTGGGTAGACGACTGGGTCAGAGCATCTCCAAAACTGCAGCTCTTGTGGGATGTTCCCAGTCTGCAGTGGTCAGGACCTACCAAAAGTTGTCCAAGGAAGGAAAACCGGTGAAAAATATTATTATTTATTTTTTTATTATTATTTACTTATTCTATCTTTATGCTGCTGCAACACCTGCATTTCCCCTTTGGGGACCAATAAAGGCTTATCTTATATTAATAACTAAATGGAAAAAAAAAAATGTTTAAAAACCCCAACGATAAAATATAATTTGTAGTTTTTAACAGGCTGTTCTCATCAAAATTGTGTCAGATTTTTGTCTTCATCATGTTGTCAAGTTTCAGCAGTGACTGACCGATATCTGATATTAAATAAAAGATCAATATCATCCCAATGCATTGGTCTAATCCTGTTACACACACACAACAGTGGATGAGACAGTAACAGGACAACTGACGTCCACTGATTGGACTTAATGCATCTGAGAGAATAGACACGCAACATCAAAACACACAAATTATTCTGAACATTGTCCTGAGTAGAAAATGTAATCACAATGACACAACTGCTCGTGTATTACGACCATTCACAGAGCTCCCAGCAGGCTCGGCTTTACCTACAACAATAGCAGCGCTAATATTAGAACAACAGGCCGTGATTCCTCTTCACTGCCACTCTCGTCCCTAACCTGATTTTCTTTTCCTTACAGTAATTCGTTTGGTGTTCAGATTGTTGGAAGGCGGCCTCACGCTGTGTGCGGAGCGGCAGCTGCCTGTAAATGGACGCTGAATGTCTTTGTTGTGTTGACGGGCAGGAAGGAGAGGTCGCTGTCTGTCAGCCACCGGCTTTGTTTGACTCCTTTGATATATCAGTTAAAGTGCAGGGCGGGACGAGCTCGGCCTGCTGCTGATTGTTCACTTTTGGTCCTGGTATTAAAATTCTGTCAATTACAGGAGAAGAGACTTTATGTCTCCATATGGTCCGTATTGACTTCTGCAGCAGGGACACAAATTAACATCGGTATGCTAACACCTTTATGTCTGAGTGAAGGTGGTTTATCCTCACAAGCAGGCTTAAACACATGCCCAATTGGTTGCATTAGCACATGCCAAGTCACTGTTGACTTTTTTGATATTCAACATAATTGGGACGAGTTGCCCGGCAACCTGCAGAGACTCCAGGATGTCATCCCTCCCAAGAAATAGTTCAACACTTTGGATTAGGTACAGATTAAACGAACAAGAAAAAAATAAATTAAACACATAAAAATAGATTTCAACTTTGGTTTGGATTGTATCTGTATCTGGAGGTGTAATGAGGTACCTCCATCAGGGGTGTAAAGTAACTAAATACATTTACTGAAGTACAATTAGTTCCATTTTATGCTACTTCATACTTCTACTCCACTACAATTCAGAGGGAAATATTGTACTTTTTACTCCACTACATTTATATGACAGTTATAGTTGCTATTTACATATAAATTATACAATAGTTAACACAAAGATGAATTCACATTTGTCTAGCAAAACCTTTTTTTCTTCTTTACTACCCGATTTATCAATTCCCAATCTCTGAACCCATCGGCTATCGGTCTGATGATACATCAACCTCTGGGGGCTTTATTTCTGGGGTTCCGGTGTAGCCAGCAGATATCGGGACCAAGACTTCCTTTTTCCGTGCACTGCTCATTATTTACAGTCCGATTAGCAACTTGAGACTGGGGTTTGAGTTGAGGGATGAGTAGCCAGTTTACAAGCTAATTATAAACCAATAAAAAACTAAGTCATCATCAGATGATAGTAAGTGGGATCCCAGATCGCGTTTTGGCCTATGCATTCTGCCTCTTATCCTGTTGCCTACAGATTCTGCATTCATATGCAAATATCTATTTACAGAGATGAATCAATCCCTGACCTCCCAGACTTATCTTGTGACACCTTATAGGCTGCCCAACCCCTAGTTTGGGAACCACTGGGCTAAACTACCTGATACTTTTACCCAACTACATTTATCTGACAGCTTTAGTTAGTAGTTACTTTGCAGATTCAGATTAATACAAAATATAATCAACAAATAAATTATGATATAATAGTATAGTTTAAGATCAAACTTTATTGAATCCCTAGGGGAAAACTCACAAGTTGCCCAGCAGTTAAAGTAGTTAAATTAGCTGCACCTTTACCAGCTACAACATTAAAGTGATGAACACAGAAATAATTAGAAAACAATAATATAATATAGATCTGAAACGTGCCATTCTGCATAATGAGTACTTGTACTTTTACTTGTGTATTTCTCCACTGTGGTATTGCAAATTTGACTACAATATCTGAGTACTTCTTCCACCTCTGGTGATCACTTTGAAACATGTTAATTAGCTTTGGTTTCCAGACCATGTGGGTCAAACCTTCATTTTTCTTACTACACCTCTCTGTTCTCTCAGTATTCATCTGACGAGGCAGTGAACTGAAGTACTGCAGTAAAAACCTGTCTAACAAGCTGCTGACAGCGCGCTGAATCAGGGGCATAAGCAAGGAAAACCGTGGAGATGGATTTAAGTATGCCCCTCGTCATTAGCCTCAACATAATCAAATCATTTTACTCATTCAGAAGTTCTCGGGGGCCCGGCCCGGGATGACGAACGCTGTCGAGAAGGCTTCATTGCCCCCTCAGTCTCGCTCTGCCTGCTGTCGCTGCTGTCCGGTGTGCTGCTGCTGCTGCTGCTGCTGCCAAACAAGGTCACTTAACAGCTTTTAATTGGTCGTGTCTGTCTCCAGATGCTTGGAAAAATATGTTGGCACTGCAGGTTTTAGTGAGTTAAATGTTAACTGTGGGTGAAACTGTGGCTAGAACACGTGCACTAATGGATATGAAGTGGAGATAGAGGGAAAAAATGGAAAAAGCTCAGTGGAAGTGAAAAGCAGCAATGTGGTAAAGACAATAAATATTCAACTTTTTTGTATTTTTTTCTTTGTAATTATTCTACAGTATTTCACGTTGCATCATGTTTCTCTACATTTTTTTTTTATTTTAATTTGAAAACCAGCATAAACTTGGGGATTATAAAGCACTTGACATCATGACACTGTTTTATTTCATAGTAGGTCAAAAGAAAGCATCCAAGCAAAAGAGAAGAAAATAGAGAGACGTGTTTTTCAGTAGAAGTGAAAACAAATATTTACATCTTGTTTTTGTGTCTGAAGACTTTCCTCTCATCTGTGACTCCTCATGTTTTCCAGAGCTCAGAAGTGATTTCTACTCTCTCTCTCTCTCTCTCTCTGCAGTACTTTGTCCTAATTGTATCTAAGGTCAGGATGCTTTTCGTGCTGTTATCTCCCCCTAGAGGTTAAAAGAGGAATAACACAGCCAGTGCCCATGTAACTACCTCTAGCTGGTTTTATAATGACCATATTTTTGCAGGGTAAGACAGGCAGTTTTGCATGACAACTGCAGTTAAAACAAAACTAAATAAAGAGATAAAGAGAATTACATGAGGAGTCACTTAACATATACTTAACTTGACATTAAATGCTAAATTGATCCAACAACTTATTTCAACAAACTTGTGTTGGAAGTTCACATCCAAAAATGAGTATAAGCTTTTCTTTTTTCTGTTTTTTTTTCTGTATGTTAAGTACAAAGAAATATAGCTGAATTTTATTGTCCCGCATGAGACACTTGGCTAAGAACAGACTCATCTGTCAGTAAAAGAGATTTAAAAAATAAATATCGCAGGTGTCCACTTTCATTCCATAATCTATATATTATGTATATTATGTATAAGAATGTTCTTATACATGTACAATACAAAAGAAAGTATATACTTACTTTCCACTCTTAATATGCATATATGTCCTTAATTTTAATTTTGACAAGATATTTTCAAACCATTTTTCTTTGAACTTGAATAAAAGTTTTACATTTGACAGAGATTACATTAAAACACAAATTATTTTGTAAATATATGTAAATAAATAGAACTGAATTTTTGCTCCAAATAAACAGCTTCTTACCTAGGTCAACAGATAATAAGTTGAGTTTATGAGTCTGAACCATAGACTATAAAGATGGACGACACGTCCCCACTTCCTCCCACTTCTACATCATTTGGAGCCAGAGTCTGTGCAGTAGTGATCGGGCCGTGGAGCCGCAGTATCGAGGTCATCCGCCCGAACCAATCGCGAGTCGAGCACGGCCGCAGCTTGTCAGCGAGAGAAACTCACAGCTGCCAATCATGACGTCTCACCCCCCTTTTATAGCATCAAATAACTAATTAAAACCAAACTTATCTGATGATAAATGAAAATGAACACTTGAACATAAATCAGTGTGATAAGAACTACCTAAAATGAAAGAGACCATCTTTGAGAAAAATCTATTTGACATGTACTTTGACTTTTTATTTTGGTGTCCTGTCCACTAACATGGAGGGGGCGGGCTTTATGACCTATACTGCAGCCAGCCACCAGGGGGCGATCCAGATGTTTTGGCTTCACTTTTGGGGAGCTGTCATGTCGTACATCTTTATATACAGTCTATGGTCTGAACCGTGTGTGAGAGACTGTGATCTACTTGACTGTGTGTGTATCAAAGTGTGTATCTGAATTCTCCGGGTCCAGCTGATTCAGTTTGTTTGTGTTCGGCCAGCTCAGTGACAGACGTGCGCCGCTCTTTAACACCCTCCTGCTATCGGTCAGTGAGAGATATATTGTTCCCTGGAACTTTTGGTTCCCATGAATCCGAGCTGTGTGTCCCGAGCTGGCAGCAGAAGAGCTGCCCGCCACATCAATTCATCAACACCGCCGGCCGCCAGTTTCACATGTGGTGTCTCCTCCAAGTGTGCCAGAGGTGTGTGTGTGTGTGTGTGGCCTCTGGACGGTAACACACAGCTCTTTTGTCTGCATATCTCCTTCTGACCTTTTCCTGTTCTGTCTCTCAGTTTATCGCCACAATTCCATCAAATCAATAATTAAAAAACTATATTGCTGTAACGTGTTGAGGATCCATTTTTATTCACATTGATGGACTTTTTTTTAACTGTGTTCAAACTGCATGTGTCTACAACTCATAACTTCAGGCAGCTGACAACAAAGTAATGTTACATAGAAAGTAAAAAATAGGAATTGTACACTTCGTCAAGCAACTTGCATTCAAACATGCGCGAGTTGTCGGGAGACGCCACCGCAGTCATGGCGACTTTCACTTCCGGTACTACCCCCGATTCATGATGTTCGTCCTTTTATTTCCCCTACTTCCTCTGAAAAAACTGTAAGCTGTGTTCAGACAGAGCGCAAGGTGAATTTTAGAGGTGATCAATGGAAAGACGGGAGTCTTAGATGCTAATCTGCAGCACAAATTGAGGCAAAGACGCATTCACACAAGTGAAAAAATGTGTAACTCAATCGAATAATTCGCTCTTACTTATGGATAATTATTAAAATGCTTCATAAATGTACCGAAAACGTTTGAGGTCAGTCAGAGGCTGAGCCGAAACACACACACACACACACACACACACACAGTCCTGTTTCCATCATGTAAGAGGACATTACATTGACTAGAATTAATTCCCTGGAGACTTACCCTAACCATAACCACTACTTGCCTAATCCTAACCCAAACCTTAACCTTACCCTAACCTTCCACCAAGTCTTCACCCTAATATGTAATGATTGACGTTTTGCCCCCAAAAGGAAGGTGAGTCCCCACAATGTGACGGTGTAAACAGATTTATGTCCCTACAACATGAGTAATTCACACCCATTCCTGTACACATCATCTTTGCTTCGGTTTGTGGCTAATATGCAGCTGATATCTGTAATTGCTGTTTTAGGCAAATAAAACACAGACTGCAGAAATGGTCCAGCAGTTATATCGAAAGGCACCTTATTTACATATAATATTGGCTTACCTGACAACAAAATTAACTTAAACATAGATTGATAGTTCAAATAAAACTTTTATTCCGCAAACAAAATGTGTGTAAATGAGAAATGTGTAAATGTGTTATCGGCCCATAGTGTTTGGTGTGAAGGCTGTCAATCAAGCTCTGGTGCAGATTGACAGTAAATCCATGCTGGAGAAAGTGAGATGTTACTGGAAAAGTGGTAATGTGCTCAGCAAATATTTGATTTGATAAACACATTTTTAAAAGCATGCATTTCATGAAGGACCGGGCAGCTAAAATATGTTGTTCAGCTTGCTGCCGTTTGTTAAAGAAAAAGAGTGATTAAGACAAAAGAAAGAAAATCATATTTTTAAATAAGTCCAGTGCATTTCACAGAGAGTCAGTGATAAACTGATGAACCAACACATCATTTATTTCACTGAGCCACAAGTCAGCATATTCTTTACCACCATGCTTTTTGTAATCTTCAGAAGTCCCCCTCATCATTCATTTTGAACCAACTAAAAGCCAGTGATGGCAGCATTTGATTTTTAGCCCATTTTCCAGATTAGAATCCAAACCAATAAAGCAGAGTCTGGCTTCTGTGTTTTTATTTATTAAAATTAAAGCCTGAAACTTTATCCCATCTGCTTAATTTGTTGCAATTTTCTCTGAATTAATCGTTAATGTCGCGGTAAACTGAATTAGGTCCCATTTGTGTTACAGCACACAGCAGTAGACGTCACTTATTCTCTCAAACCTGCCTCTAATTTATTCATTAAATTGTCCAATTCTGCTACACGAGTCAGTGGCTGTAAAGAAATTATAAGTAGACAATGAATTATTTATCCATGTTTGGGCCAGGGATAAAACAAATGAGTCTTATTATAGCTAAATGATGTTTTATTTATTTAGTGTGAGCCAAAAGGTTTATATCATGTTGTTAATTAATTAAAGTCATGTCAGGCCTGTTGGACTGTGTTTAAAATTGATTTAAACATACTTTGTATTCAAATTTAAGTACTTTGTATTTAGATTTTACATGTTAAATTACTATTTAAAGAATACTGACTAAAAAAAAATATGTTTTTTTTTGTTTTTTTTACCCTAATATTGTTGATCAAGATGAATCAAACTTGGGTGTTTGTGCGTCAAATGAAGGTCATAAATCCAGTGAAGGTGTAATATTGTTACTGATGGATCTAAAATAAATCTCAAACTTTACAAAGTATATAAGGATGAATCCAAAGCAAAACTTGAATATGCTCATTTTGATGAGACAAACGATTTGTGAGTGAGAAGTGTCACCTATGATTTTAATTTAATTGTACTATGTCAAGCCATGTGTGTGCTGTATTCAAGCTATTTAGTATCCATATGAATATATTAAAACTGCTGCCATCAGCCTGTGCAGTGATGATTTGTCAAGTTGCTCTTTAACTAAAGATGGGAGTCAATGAGGTTAATCATTTCTCCACTGGCTCCTCCGCCCGGCCGATCTTTCTTCGTTAGGACCTCGAGCCATCCGTCACGGGGAGAAAAAGCCTCCAAATTCTCTGAGATTGCCCGACAGTTTTTCAGCCTCATCCTTCTGCTTACACTCAAAACAATCATCAGAGAAGATAAATATGCACGGCGAATGCACAGCTATCGTAAAAATTGCCTCTATTCCGGGAACCTAATCCGTTCTGCTCCATCATCCGTCCAATTGACAGGGGTGGCCCGGTCCAGCGGTCGTGAACCAACCGCGGGCCGGGAGCCTCGCCACGGCCCGGCTTCGCGTCCTCGTGTCTTCCTGGACGCTCTGGGGCCGCAGCTGCTCGTCAGGGCTCCTCCCGTCTCTATTCTGTCAGTATCGGCAGCCGAAACTAAATAAAGATGTTTACTGACAGCCTAATGAACGGATGGGCCCTGGTGATTTAACCTTGATGAATGGTCCACCCAGGTGTTTTCAATAACGACAATAAGCACTGCAAGCCGCAGGCCCACTGATACTGGTATAATGCATTATTAGGCCATTAGAGGCAGGCCAAGAGAGACCACTTATGCACTGGCCTATCAATAATGCGGTGTCCCAGTCCACATTTGGGCCAGGGGAATTAGTCATACTGATATTCTATTTAATAAAAAAATCACAGGACGACGCATAAAGAATCTCATTACATTTTAACAGGGTTACAGTAACCCAGGAGGACTGCGAGTTTAATTTTCATAAGAGCATCCATTCCTCAATTATGTCAAGCAGAGAAAATGTAAATGGCAAATGGAATCCTAACAATATCTAACCAGCAGCGCATTGGCAGCAGAGGAGAGTGAAGGGGGGGCTGCAGCTCTCCGTGTGTGTGTGCATAGTTTCTGATCATGCAAAAAAAAAGAGAAAGAAGCCCACAATTTGTCAGTATAGTGTATGTGTGTCTGTGTGTGTGTGTGTGTTTGTGTGTGTGTGTGTGTTAACCCACTCCCACCCAGTACAGCACACACAGAGCAGCAGCGAGGTGTCAGACCTCTGCAGTGAAAACTCATTTTAATGTTGTGTTAATCTCTGTTAAGGTGTCTTAGTTATATTCTCTGCTGATGACTCAGTATTAATGATGACAGATGGTTTTGATAATGGATATTTTCATGTCGATGATGATTGCTGATGATGATTATTTTGTACTAAATTTGTTGTGAATGTCTAAATGGCATTTTTGCACTTTGTGTTTTGACTGGTATGTAATTATATATCAATATGATTGATTCAATATACTCTCGTCCCAACTCGTCACATGGGCTACTGATGCTTCGTCAGGACCCCTTGACGTCACTTTCTCACACACAGGGCAACAAAAAGCTATGACGCTCGTTAACGTTGTGAATTCAAACAAAAGCACTTGCTTAGATTTAGGCAACAAAACTCCTTAGTTAGGTTTAGGAAAAAAAACATCATGGTTTGGTTTGAAATTACTTTGTTTGAAAAGGGACACGAACAACAGCCTCCTGGATGAAAGCACCGTGTTTGTTTTGTTCATTTTGTGGAAATGCTTTCTTTCTTGTTCAAGTTATGTGATGGAAATATTTCTTGACAGAACGCAGGAAATAGTTGCATGCATGCCACGCCTTGCCTTGCACAGCAGCTGGATTCTTGCAATATACCGAGATCACACGAAAATCCATCGTCGTAATGCACACGTCGTACAGCGTTCTGTGAGGAGTTACTGGCAGCTACGGGCGTGGCTTCTGAGGTGTGTGACACGACAAGAAGAGGCAACTGTTCGTTCAAAGCAACAATTGCAGCTCTGATTGGCTACAAATAATTCCCTGATGAAAAAAACGTCAGGGTAGTCTCAAAAAACCCACATACAAATGCAGTGAAGTTCACAAATGACAAGCAGTTTGTAAATGCAGGTTCAACAGTTTGTAATATAACAACATCTGCTTCCAGTCTTTATGCTAAGCTAAGCACAGACATGAGAGTGGTATTGATTTTCACACTCTCTCTTGAAGAAAATAAAGTCAATAAATGCATGTTTTTCCCAAAATGTCAAACTATTCCTTTAATATTTGTAAATCTAAAACTTAGCGAAAGCCCAGATAAAATACATTTTCATGTGTGACATCATCTCAAAACAAGCCATGTCTCCTAAAAATGACGTTCCCAAACAACTAAACTGCATTCTCAATTACGTTTTACAACTAAACTGCATTTTAAAAAAAACATATTTTGGCACGGATTACATTTGTCTTTGATGTATCACAAATACGTTTGTGAAGATAGACCGCAGACAGCCACAGTAAGTGTCGTAGTACAACGAGCGATGCACAGAGCGGCGAGCAGGTGGAGAGGTGGATGGGTCAAACCAACATGGGACTTTCCCCCAGGAGACATTCATGTCCTGTGTGAAACTAAAAGTCAACATTAAGTAATTTTAAGCCAAACAATTGTGGTTTTTTTTGGTTTTTTTTACTACACCTAACTAAGTAGTTTTGTTGCCTGAAACCTAAGTAGTAGTGTTACGTTTTTTTGTTTTACCACATTTTTAAATCTGCTTAAAACTGCGACCGTAATCCGCAACAAAAAATGTTTCCCTCGAAATGTAATTAACAATGTAGTTTAGTTGTATGGGAACACAATTTTGTAAGAGACAGGGTTGGATAAAACAGTACAATGTGCATGTGTCAAGGGCCACAAGGCCGGAAATGAAGAGTCAACAATTGTTAAGTTAGAATGATTTGGGCGTCCATTTTGCCTACACTGAGTTCATTCATGCTTTTACCATGCAGAACAGGACACATGTTTCAAACATAGACAAATGCAGACAAACACACACAAGTGGATCTGTATATTCTGTAGGACTCAAACACATATACATAAAATCTTTGCTCAACTCACAGCTCGTCTCATAACCTCAAAAACCCAAAAGGCTGCTGCTGAAAGGTGTCACTCTGCACTCTGGCACCCCGTCTCTCTCAAACACACAAGCTCACAGACTGTCGGTAGCGGCATTGGCATGTAGCAAGAAGCGCCTGGGGGCCGAAGCTGAGGGCCCCTGCAATAATAAATTGCTAATTGAAGGACTGCAGCGAGCAGAGAGGTGTTAGCGGGGCGCCCAGCCGCTGAAAGATCACTGCAGCACGCCAGCCAGCCGAGGCGCTGAAAGAGCCTATTACACCTCGCCTCAGTACCTGGACCCTGTGCTAATGAAAACGCACACTCACACACACCCTGCCTGGAAGAAATATATACTCCTTACATCTGACCTGGCCTGTTGGACGAGTGGCAGGGAAGCACTGTGGGAGTGTTTGTCAACACTTAACGCTTGAACTGTTATAGATGCTATAACAGTTATAAATCAAACATTAAAATTTGTGTGCATAGACTGCTGAAAAATATTTTACGGGCATGGTTTCCCCTACACCCAGTGCGGTGGCAATATTGTGAACAGTCATGCGTTACCATGGTCGGTTGCCTTTTGATGTCAAAAGTGGAGACAGTCTTCCCAACAAGACCAACAGCATCAGTCATTTCAACAAGTGCCCCAATACGATACATGTCTACGCATAAGTGACAAAGCCCTCTAGCGGCTGTAGGAATTATGACTGGAGTCAAGGAAGATGTCAGCTGACGTTAACAAAGTGCACTGAGGGAGGAGGTTGCGGTTGATGGCTGGGTCAACAAAACCAGCCCGTTTGCACGAAAAGGCGTATGAATGTCACGATAATACGCAACGCGTTTAGCATGCAAAAAACACCAGACTTTTAACCAGGAGACCAGTGTTCAAGAACAATGTTGACCGGTGTTTTGTTTTTTAAGTTACCCCTGTGACGTTTGTCACCTGACGACTGTCACCTGACGATTGTCACGTGACGATTGACATTGGACATTTAACCATGAGACCCGTGTTCGAGACTGTTGTTGACCAGTGTTGTTTTGTAAGTTACGTTAGAGATGTTTGTCAGGTGACATTTGTCAGATTTTGTCACGTGTTTTTTTTTTTTTACGTTTCTGACATGTAGTTGTGTTACGTTGTTTCCGTACGTGTTTTACTTTCCCTTACCCTAACTAAGTGGTTTTCTTGCCTAAACCTAACTGCGGACGTTTGCATGGCATACAAATGACAGGCGAAAAGGCTAAAATGCGTACTCATGACACACAGAATGGGACAAACGTCACTAATATAACTTACAAAACAAAACAGCGTACAATATTGGTCTCGAACACCGGTCTCCTGCTTAAAAGTCTGATGTTTGTTGGACCCATCCATCTCCACCCGCCCACCATAAGTGGTCTTTCTCGCTTTTTATACTACGTCACTAACTCTTACCGTAGCATTTATACATGGATGCGTTTACATTGCAGTCAGTACAGGATATATGGCGTACAGATGATGCGGAAATCAAGAAAGGCGTACTTATTGCACGCTAAACGCCTTGCGCATTATCGTGGCATTTATACGCCTTTTCGTTAGAACGGGCTGGTTGTATCCAGTTCTCTTTATACCTCCATGGTGGACGGGCCTAGCGAAGGGTTGATTCTGACTTGTAAGGACAATCTGCTGCATTTTTTTCGTCTCAGGAACTGGAATTTCCAACAATCAACCATGAAATGAATGCGTCATGGAAACCATATCAGTGGCATGTTTGAAAATGGCTGCATGACATGGTGGTGAAATGGCCAAAGTTTTAATAGATTTCTCTCCCAATGTCTCTGCCATCAGCAACTGGAGGAAACTCTTAAAAATGCCCTCAAAACACCTCCACCATACCCACTGCTTCTCCATGCCTCTCTCTCTCCCCCCCGTCGGCCTCCATCTCACCCCCTCTTAGAATGAAGTGAGGGGCCCGGGGAGAAACAGCCCCTTATGCGGCAAGCATGAAGCCATGCAGAACGCTCATAATCTTTTAATACTTGCACAGGCAGGAAAGATTAAACCGTCAGGGTGTTGACAAATGACAGAGGAACCTCATCGAGTGTGTAGGTCACAGTGGTGGACTCTCACATAAACACACATACTGCGTACATAGTAGTGTATGTATGACCAACTGGCCAGGGTCTCTTCCCCTTAATTAAAGCAATTGGATTTCCAGATTGCTTCCCCAATACTTGATCAGGTACGTCTGAAGCAGTAAGAGGATTAGTCAAAAATCGCCGTGGTAATGAGAGAGAGAGAGAGAAAGAGGGCACATACTGGAAGACGAGGGAGGGCAGAGCAGGGGGAGAGAGAAAGAGAAATAAACACAGACACAGGCAGACAAAGTGTTTAGGTTGAGACAGAGAGAGATGGGAAATCTGGGAATGAATAGGCACTTCATTCACAGCAAGTCTCCTGTAAGGAAACATTAATAATTGCCTATGAGTGATTGTTTATTGTTATGAATGTTGCTTCACTGGCATATCTGTAATTAAGTACAATACTGTCAAAGCAGGCTGTAAGTGATTTGCAGATTTGCACAACTCTTGCACGCTTGACTCATTTATTTGTTTATTTGTCTTCTACTCTTTTCTTCTTTCTTCTTTTTCTGACAGCAACGAGCCGAGCACGGCCACAGCTTGTCAGAGATTCACAGCTGTCAATCATAACGTCTCACCCCCTTTTCATAGCATCAAATAACTAATTAAAACCAAACTTATCAGAAAAATGAACCCTTGAACATACATCAGCGTGATAAGAACTACCTAAAATGGCAGAAACCACCTTTGGGAAAGAATTATTTAACGTCTACTTTGACCTTTCAGTTTGGCCCTTGTCCAATCCATTAAGGATGGAAGGAGGGGGCAGGCTTTATGACCTATAGTGCAGCCAGCCACCAGGGGGCGATCCAGATGCTTTGGCTTCACTTTTGGGGAGCTGTCATGTCGTCCGTTGAACGTTAAATTGTTAAATACAAGTCAATAAAGGAGAACATGAGAAGTAAATGAATACATAAATTTAGAAATTAGCAAACAAGCCCGTTCTGGTAAATATATAGTAGTTACTTAAAAGTAGCCATTATTATTTTAAAGGTGCCATTGATAACATTCAGCCACTAGATGTCGCATTCTTCCATTGCATTTACTTCACAACAAGTCGTTGCCAAGTATTTACCGTAAATTGTAGCTATTTATCAGTTTTTTCCACACTGACAACCCAGAAATATCATCGTGGTTTTATTATTGGCTCACAAGCCTTTTTAGAAGTGGGAACCAAATGTCAGATATCCTCCACAGAGATAAACAAAACATATATTTTGGACCCTCCAATATTTTTTAAAATAATCAATTCACAATCAAATTTTTTTCCAGGAAAAGCCATACCTTTATTCGACACCTTTTTAAAAGCTCTGTTGATGTATTATTACTTTTTAAAATATCCGTCTATATAAAAATGTTATCAATAAGAACTTTAACCAACTAAGTGAGATTGATTAACTCTTTCATGTTGTTCGAGTTGAATAATTGTTTTAATTTGACAGTTCTTGGATTAATCCAATGCATTGTTTAAATAATCTGTTTCTCTCGTAATTAAAACCAGGACAATGATACTCAGCACTTTTATCTCATGTTTAACATAAACCTTTACACAGGCTGCAGTTAAACGGAAAGCTCATCACGTCTCTCTCTGTCATTCACACACAAACACAGTGTGTGTCTTTTCTTTTCTCCATATGTTTGGCAGACAGTCCAACATTGCTGGCAAGTCCGGTCTCCATTTGCCGGAAGGTCCCAGCTGGGTGACTCTGGAGGTTAGTGGTGGTGGTGGTGGCGGTGGCGGTGGCGAGGGAGTTTTGAAGATGTGTGTGTGTTGGGAGGTTGCTGAGGGAAAGCAGGGCCCCTCTGGCATTGTGTAGGGTCTGAAAAGGAGGTCACTGATTTGGGCTAATTACATTACATAGACCCTACTCAGGGCTAGTTAGGTCTGCATATATTTGTGTGTGTGCTCTTGTATGTCTGCCTTTGTGAGGACCAGTTTGAGAGTGATGAGGAAGCACATTTTCTCCGATCCTCACTTTTTCAAAGGCCTGTTTGAGGGTTTAGACTTTATTTTAGGGTTAAGATCATAGACTGTAGGAAGTCATTGCCTCGAGTTTGGCATTTTGGCCGTCGCCATGTTGATTTTTTGCAACCAGTAATAACACGAGAGGCTGGAGCTAAGTACAACCGAACGCTGAATAAGACATTTGAACTGAACTGAAAATACACTGTGAAAGAGTTAAAGTTCTACGACAAAAACATGGACAACTCCCAGACCGGACAGCGCCGGGGTAGCGACCTGTCAATCACAAGGTAGCCACGCCATAAAGCATACCCTGCTTAATGGTCTATTTGACTCTAAATGGGACCATAATTTACTAAATGAACATCATGCTGTATTGAAGAAGACTTGAAACTAGCAATTGAGATCATAAACTCATGTTTACAAAGTTTACTGAGGTGATAAATTAAGTGAGAAGTAGGCTCATTTTCTCATAGACTTCTATACAATCAGACTTCTTTTTGCAACCAGAGGAGTCGCCCCCTGCTGGCTATTAGAAAGAATGCAAGTTTAAGGTGCTTCTGCATTGGCTTCACTTTTCAGACCTGGACATAGCTCACTGGTTAAGATTAGAGTTAGGTTAAGGTAAGGGTTGGAGTCAGGCATGTACTTGGTATGGTTAACATTAAGGTTAGGGGCTGGGGAAGGCTTTATGTCAGTCAATGAGGGTCCTTACATCTATGTGTGTGTGTGAGGAGCAGAAACTTTGTGTGTGAGGAGATGAAGGAGTGAAAAGGGGAAAGAGGGATGTTACGTGCCGTGCTGTGTTGCATGTATGTTGTGTTTTTGTGCAACTGCAGTCCATGGAATCACAAGGCTGTGTCTAATCAGCAATCAGGGCGGAGTATAAGAGAGCAGGAGAACGGAGCAGAAGTTGCCAGTGGGCCAAATGGCGGTATTCAATACTATGTGTGGTGGTTGGCGTTGTGGTCGTGGGTGTGTCGGAGTCGGCATTGTTCTATTATGAATTAAGTGTGTTTACTGCTATATTGTTAGGAAGTAGTGTAGAGTTGTTTAATACCTGATCGTTTGCTGTCTCTGTGGAGCAGTAGTTTTAAATTGAGTACCTACGAGTTCTTTGTCGCTGTACCTTTTTGAGCAGTAGCTTTAATTTTTAGTGATTTAGCATTTGCCTTATTTATTTAATTGTATACTTACCCAACGCTTTCTGTTAGGAAGTAGTTTTCAATTGGTGTGTGTACATTTTTCATCATATTCTTTGTTAATAAGTTGTATAATACATTTTTGCACACAATCCTATTGCCAGCCTCTCTCATGCCAGGGTTTACAAATTTATTTTGTTACTCACTCCATCCCCTGGACCTTAAACGGAGGGGAATGTATAACAAGGGAGAAGTTAAAGTGTAACAAAAGGGGAAAGAGTGTTGAGAAACAAAAGCTCTACACAGGACCTTACCTCAAACAAACAGGGTAGTGTCTAGAAGGGAATCCAAGTAGGGAAAACTCTTGCAAGATGGTTAAGGTTAGGCATTGATCTCGAATAATTAAGGTTAGGATAGGTCATTGGGCAGCGAGTCTCACGAGAGTTTTTGTAAGTTTTTGCAAGTCGTTTGCGGCTCTCAGATCAGATTTCGCAATCTGCGGGTCACCTTCCAGACACGACCAACAAATAGTGTCACCATCTATTACCAACACTAACATGTAGCTAGCCTTGTTGGCTAAACCACGTCACCTGTGTGTCTTCCTCTCTGCTGCAGCTAATCCTCTGTGTGTTAACCTGCTGACTCTGTTGCTGCTCTGCTTCATTTGTCTGCACAGCCGGCGTGGAGCAAAGCCCGTCATATGACTGCATGCTCTGCACATCGGCCTAATCATATGGAAGAAATGATCACAGGGCAGGAAATTGCAGCACAGGGCCAAAGGAAACAATCTTTCTGCACTGACTTAAGCCAATCATGTCCTCTCTCTCAACCCGCCGCTTGGCCTCTCGCTTGCCCTCTCACTTGCCCTCCGTCTCTTCTTTTCAGCCTTTCTTCTTTATTTGTACTTTATGTGCTAACAGTCCTCAGATGTGACTGTGATTTATAAACTCAAAACTTATCGAAATATCATCAGTCCTTGAATTCATTTTCACCTTAAGGCAAATTATGTATTTAAATGTTTGTCTGCTTTGATATGTTTGTAAATGTTTACAGCCCGTTCTCATTCCCAGAGCATCAAATACCGGCGCTTTGAGACCCACAGCGGGCTTTCAATTAACTACAATGTAAACCCATCTGCTCCAATATTAAATACTCAGAGAAAGTGGAAGGGGAGAGTGGTGACGTAGTTTAAAAAGGGAAAAAACACACAAAGGGTGGGCGGGAGTGGTGGTGGATGCAGTGGGCTACCTCTGGGTCTGAAAAGTGAAGCCAATGCGGTGTCTTAAACTTGCTTTCTAACAGCCAGCAGGGGGCGACTCCTCTGGTTGCATTAAGTCTGATTGTATAGAAGTTTATGAGAAAATGAGCCTACTTCTCACTTGATTTATCTACCTCTATAAACCCCTTATGATACATGTCCACGGGGGGGCATTTTTTATTGTAAGGGATCACCTCGCTTCCCAGCATTGGACGCTTGATGGGCTGCTACTAGGCACTTGGTACTGGACACCTGATTGGACGAACGCTTTACCTCGTGGGCTGCTGCTCCCAGCTTTCAAACCAGAACCAACATGGCGACTCATTTGGAAACTTTCTTCTCTTATATTACAAAAATAATTCACTGAAATGTGTTTCTGAAAACATTTTATCATGCAGTTGCTGAATCTGTCTTTATTTTGGATCGACAATAGTTAGTTTAAAAGTTTCTACGGAGTATCCAGAGGTGGCAAGTCGTGCCGGACGCCCCTGATTTGCATAAAGTATCCTAGACCTCAACTTTATGAAAATGAGGAGCGGCCAACATGATACCCCGTCCCTCAAGTCGTGCCGCCACGCTATCAGAATGCATTGCAATGGGAATCTATGCAGCATTATCATCAGTTCATCAACAATAAATGCCTAATCAAACAACTTCATACCCGTCACGTCAGAGATGGATGGCACGGATTTGCTGATATGAGTTTTGAGAAAGAAAAAGAAAAGCTAATAATCATCTGTACACTGTGCTGAGCCCCCGGCAGCTCTGGTTTAATGAAATGAAGCTCTGATGTGTATCACACTCTGTTCAGCTTGACGTCTCCTCCTCAGTTTATCTCTCCATTAGCTGAGCGGCAGGTGAACTGGCCGACAGCTTTGTCCCGGGAAGCGAGGGATTCAAACGCTCGAGGTCAAGGTGCTCCGGTAATCCGGGCAGCTGTGTTACCAGGATTAAGACGAGGCCAAGGCCATCGTTCTGTCCACCTAAAACAGGTGTTACCATGACAATGACCTGGGGGGGGCAAAGCACTACAGCTGCAGCACCAGCTGGGGTTGAAGACAGTACTGGGCAAAACATATGATCATGAGAGTAAAATATCACACGTTTTCATGCACACATACAGATACACACATAAATACTCACATGGCAACAATCATACAATCAGACTTTATTTCACTTTCCCTAAACACTCATCAGGACTTGTTACATCCCAGTCTCCTGATTAAGGTCATGTTTTCATTGTTTCCAGTTTGTGTTAGTATTTCCTGTTTTATTTTGGTATACTCACCTTGTCTCGCATTTCAGATCCTTCACTTCCTGCCCCTGTGTGCTTCCTGCCTCTGTGATTACCTGCCCCGCCCCAATTAGTTTCACCTGGCACTGATTCTTAGTCCTTCTCTGAGCCCAGTGTGATGGGCCTTACCATTTAAGTTATTCGGAAGCCATCAACTAACCTTAACATAAAGGAAAACTCCATCCTGCTCAGCTCAGTCTGTCCACATACATTTCCTACAGTTACATTAATTAGCAAAGAAATGTTTGAGCGATCTAAATATCAACAATAAAGCTTTGGTATCTGACATTAAAAAATCAAAGCGGGACAGACCGATATCTACACACACAGTTAAAGAGAATAAGCCCCAATGCATTACAGGTACAAGACTTAATTTTGTTGTTTTGGGTTGTTTAGTTTTTATTACAGATTGTAATACAGAATATAAATGTGTAGAGTCGCTAGTGTTGACTCAATATCTCTGCAAAATGAAGTAAATCACAAGTTTGAGTTAAGTTTGGATTCACTTTAAGTCATTCATTTAAGTTAATATTTATTTAGAGCCAGATTTAAAATACAATTCTAATAAAATTATATACAGTAAATGTACAAGAGTAACGCCTGAACACCAGACGTTATGGCAGAGGTGGGACAAAGACAAGACCTTTACACTGTAGACATTTTTTTTTGTGCGATTAATTTGCATGTCAATATATATATATATATATGTATATATATATATACACTGTATACTGTATATATATATATATATATATAACCTGAGACCAAAGATTTTCATTGCCAATGACTGCTTTGCTGGAATTGAAAAATGACAAATAAAGAACCTTGAACTAAATACTAGATATAGTATGATAAGAAAAACTCACTTTTCAGCCAAACGGGTTGACCAATTTTGAAAATTACACTTCCACCAAAGGAAATAAAAGATTCAGTTGCGAGCACAAATGGGTTAACCTCTTAAGATTTAAATCCTCTCTTACACTCACGCAAACACACCCACGCCGTGGTTGCGACAGCCGCTCTCTCCTGACTGATGTGGTGTTGTGGCCCCCAGGGCCCCTGGAGAGCGCTAATTGAATTGACTTCCAGAGAATACTAATGGGCCTTAATGTTGAGATAACTGATACTCAAACAACGAGTGATCATTGACAGCATGTGTTTCTGCTCCGTGATATACATGTCACAGCAGCACGGGGAGCCAGTTGGCACGTAAATCAATCCCCCCCCCCCCCCCCCCCCCCCCTCCCACACACACACACACACACACACACAGTATTACTGACAACCTGAATAGGTCAGGCTTTCAGAATACAATTTCTTGTGCACAAAGACATAAAATTAGATAATCTTAATGCAAATAAATGATGTTTTCCTCTTCGTGGGTTGTATGAGGCTGCATGATTTTAGCACTATATACCTCAGATCATGCCTCAAACCAGACTATCACAGGGTTTTAATGTAGTAAATTAGAAAAAATAAATAAAACAACAATCTTAAAAATATTGAAACTTTGTAAGAACATTATAGTCTAATGATGTCTCTATTGGGCTGGAGGACACATACAAGTGCAGTGCTGCTGTGCATCTGCAGTGTCCATTTTTCTTCCATTGCTTGCTCCTCCAGTTGAAACACAGCTTCCTGAGTTCCTAAAAACATTTCCTGGGTTCCTTGTGGTCGAAAAGGGATATTTAACCCTAAGTCCTAACCACCATGTCTAACACCAACCCATTGGGTCTGAAAAGTGAAGCCAATGCTGAAGTGCCTTAAACCTGCATTCTTTCTAACAGTCAGCAGGGGGCGACTCCTCTGGTTGCAATAAGAAGTCTGATTGTATAGAAGTCTATGAGAAAAAGAGCCTACTTCTCACTTGATTTATTACCTCAGTAAACATTGTAAACATGAGTTTATGGTTTCAATCACTAGTTTCAAGTCTTCTTCAATACAGCATGATGTTCAATTAGTAAATTATGGTCTCATTTAAAGTCAAATAGACCATAAAGCAGGGTATGCTTTAGGGCGTGGCTTCCTTGTGATTGACAGGTCACTACCACTGTGTTGTCCGGTCTGGGAGTTGTCCGTGTTTTTGTCTTACAACTTTAACCTTTTCACAGTGTGTTTTCAGTTCATGAAGGTTAATTATAATCTTTTTTGTTACCTAAAAATATCTTATTCAGCTGTACTTAGCTCAACCCTCTTGTCACTTCTGGTTGCAAAAAAACAAGATGGCGACGACCAAAATGTCAAACTTGAGTCTTCAAAACCGTAGTCCACAAACCAATGGGTGACGTTACGGTGACTGCGTCCACTTCTTATATACAGTCTATGCACCAACCTTTACCGTAATCTTAACCTGAAGCCAACCTAACATTAAAGAGGACCTATTATGCTTATTTTTCATGTTAAAAAAATCATTTTTCTTTTCTCATACCGGCTGCGCACCTCTTTTCACCCTCTGTCTGAAACGCTCTGTTTGAGCTCAATTTGGTCCTCATAAAGGTAGCAGAAGTAGAAGGGTACACACACACACACACACACTTGGTTACTTTGGCATCAATGGGTCGTCTTGCTGTCGTCCAAGCCAGAAGCCTCCTCCTCTGCTTCTTCCTCAGTTCTTGCAGCCATCTGGTAGATGTTTGTGCAGCAGAGACGACCTCGCTGCTCTGAAACCTTCAGCTTATAAAGACCGCTAAATGTTTCACACCTCAGCCTCGCTGACAGGACACACAAAGACACAATGTAGATGCTGTTTAGAGTGCTGCAGGGATGACGTGTTTTTGCAGGCCAACCCGGAAGTAAGCATCGCACAGATTCCCTTCCATTGGGTCTTGGATTGATGTAAAAAATAATCTCTGTGGTAAAGAAATGTTTATGATCAGTTTCAGTTCAGCAACACTTTTTGAAGACATTTTTGAAGTGTAAATGCAATCACCAGAGGTAAAAAGATAACGTCAGGCTATAAACGAACTACACTACGGTCACACAACTTCACGTAACGGCGGACTAGTGTTCGGCGTGATGATGCTTCGTTGTCTCATTTAGCCACTTGTTAACAACCACCTTTTGGGATCTTTACTTATGTATTTTCTATTGTAGAACAAAATGTTAAAATAACCACAGACCTTATTTCAGGCATCTAACTAAAAACCCATTAAAACAAAAACATTGACTTTGAGACAAGGGAAGCAGAAGTACAAAAGTGCCAACTCATTTCTGGATTTTAGGACTCATTCCTGCAGGACTATTTTGAAGATGAATAAATTATACTGCATTAAAAAGAACAGATTTCCTGATCACTTGTTTTTATTTTCCCAAGAGTTTAGACTCCCAAAAATGAATCATGTGATAATGAGATGACATGACAAAGCACAGACAAAATATCATATATTTGCATTCATCTGGGAACACATTACACAACAAAAAATGTATAATATGACAGGAAACTACAGATCTGAATGCAATCCTGTAGTATGAGCTGGTTAAAGAAGGAAATCTAAAGATAGGTGACTGTATTCTGCAAAAGCCAGCCATTAAATGTGTCTTTGGGTTTAATTTAGACACAGCTGGTTTTGATTAACAGGAGGTCTCTTAAGCAACACACTCGATGAAGCATCTTGGATAGAGGGTGTCGTCAGCTCCCAGCCACAACACTGACTCAGCCAAAAAAACCTGACTGTACCCACCCACACCCGGCCGCTGCCTCTGCCATGCTGTTTGGTGTAAAAACAAATTCCCTCAGTGTAATCGCAAGCTGAGCTAACAGTTCTCAATAGCTTGTCCTTCACCGTCGTCCCGTCCAGCGACACCTCTGGGTTTCTGACAGCCCTGACGACAACTCAGCCTCGGTTATTGTATTTCGTCCGAGCCCGCCGGCTATGGATCAGCCGGGAGTTTGAGAAAATACCACCAGGAGAATGAGGAGGAACGGGGGGTGGGAGGGCTTTGGAAATGGTGATGATGAAAGATGAGGCACGCAGGGAAGGGGCTTTATCCCATGCGATGTCCACATGTGCTGGCGGTTTTCAGACATGGCTTTGGATAGACAAAATGGGGAAGGCACAAACGCATGGCGGTCCAACAACAACTGCTGCAGGGTGGTATAACAATAAGCATCCTGTCAGATGTGCGCGGGCAGTGAGAAAGCCTGTCTGAATATAACAGTCTGAGAACCAACTCGGTGAGAATTGTGTCCCATTTTGAGATAATTACCTTTAAATGTGATTATGATAGGGAATGAGACAGTTTTGCCTGGATTGAGAGGATTTTTATTACAGCCCGGTCTCACAGGAAAGTGTATAAATACCACGACACTACACGGACATTCCGCGATACATGAGTACCCATTTTAGCCTTTTTACTTGTCATTTGTACGCCACGCAAATGTCCGCAATTAGGTTTAGGCAAGAAAACATGTAATTTAGGTTCAGGCAAGAAAACCAATCAGTTAGGGTAAGGGAACATGTCATGGTTGGGCTTCAAAATAGATATGTAAACTAAGTAAAACACGTACGGAGAAAACGTAACACAACTACGGAAAACACGTCACAAACGTTGCTAATAACAAACGTCACTAACGTAACATCCAAAACAAAACACCTGTCAAGAGTGGTCTCGAACATCAGTCTCCTGATTGTTCGTTTGTTTGTGTTTGTTATACTACGTTACTAACTCTTACCTTAGCATTTATACGCGTTTACATTGCAGTCAGTACAGAATACATGGCAAACAAATGACAAGCAGAAATCAAGAAAGGCGTATTTATTGCACGCTAAACGGCTTACACATTATTGTGGCATTTATATGCCTTTTTGTGCGAACGGGCTGTTTATTAAGTCAAGAAAAGATATATTTTATTTACATTACAGTATAAGCAGGCAAGGCAAGATCATTTGATTTATGAAGATCTATCAATACAAGTACAGTTTGGATGTTAATTAACCCATCTGTTTTTCCAATTAATTACGATTTTTGTAGTTCCTTCTAAATATCAACAAACCTCGATTAACTTGTCTCTATTTTCAGTATATCAAATTACATTTCCACAAAACGTCTTAGGACATCATGGGACTCTATAAATAAAGCCTTACCAGAATACGTGTTGCATTAGTATGTGACTGTCTCAGACACAGGTTTCATTGAGATGTTTATTTCATATTTTTTCTCATAAATTCATGATTATTTGAGTTCAAACACTCATTAAAAATGATTAAGGTAATAAATACAATTAAGTTAAAAGGGAAACATTGGTTACAAATGTGTCTAAAATGTATCACCTTAAAATAATGTTTAAATCATAGACTGTATATAAGAAATGGATGTAGTCACTGTTTATGGACTGACGTTTTGAAGCCTCGGGTTCAGCATTTTGGCCGTTGCCATCTTGGAATTTGACCGTCGTTTTTTTGCAACCAGAAGTGACAAGAGAGGGTACTGCATTTAGCATGAAAAATATGTTCAAATCATAACATGGCAAACTCAAGTCCAACAGGCAACAACAGCTGTCAGTGTGTCAGTGTGCTGACTTGACTATGACTTGCCCCAAACTGCATGTGATTATCATAAAGTGGGCATGTCTGTAAAGGGGAGACTCGTGGGTACCCATAGAACCCATTTTCATTCACATATCTTGTGGTCAGAGGTCAAGGGACCCCTTTGAAAATGGCTAACACAGTTTAGTATGACATGGTTGGTACCAATGGATTCCTCAGGTTTTCTCGTTTCATATGATGACAGTATCTTCATTGTAGCTTTAAGACTGAGCACGCTACAACCTTAAAACGAATTTGCATTAACACGTTATTATCACGTTAACTTTGACAGCCCTAATAATAACATTACATAAACTCTATGATTAGATTAAGTGCAAAGGTCAAAGACACAAACCCTGTCAAATTATCTATATACCAAGTATGACATGTTTAGACTCATGACCTCAGCTTTGACTCCATGTTCATCTCCTTCCTCCTTTTTTTCTGTGGTGATTCTCACTCGCAGCTTTTGGCTCCCAGAGCCGGAGAAAATAAACACACTGTCTCCCAAAAACTTCTCAACCCTCCCTGGTTTTCTCACCCACCTCCCAAGCCCACCACCACATCACCCTGAGCGGGAGTCGACGTGCAGATTCCCCCGGCGGGTGTTTGTTTGTGGAGTTTGAGGGAAGCTGTCATGATTTTACCACCAGAAAGTAGACGTTTTTTTTCCCCCTCTTGCTCTCTCTCTCTCTCTCCGAGTCCTTCTCCAAGCTAAACAGATGAGATCAACTCATCTTTCCTGATGTTCCTGTTTCTGTCGCCAGATAACTATGGCACCATGTCTCAGTCCAATGGAACCAACATCACTGCCAGTCTGCTCAATTGACAGAATCCTCAGTTGCTACTTGAACATACAATTGTCCTTCTCCCTTTAATTAGCCTGCCAAATCTCTCCCATCCACAGATGATGATAACGAGGCTGCAGCTGTAGTGTGGCTGGCTACCATCAGTGAAATGTGAATTTGTTGAAACAGAACAAGAATACTAAAAAAAATAAGTTTTTAAGAAATACGCTCATATGCTCACTGAAACACTAACATCAAACACATACTTATACCAAAGGATCATGACTTTATTGTCTTTTATCCTTTTGACAACATGTATACAATGAAATGATGCCTCCTGAAGGCTGTACATATACTATTTATTTATTTATGTCATATATCATCTTATTTTGTCAATAAAAAATGTCAATTCAAAAAGAAAAAGAATTTAAGTTTGGGTGTATGAAGCCCATGTGACCCCTTAAATAATGTTATAAACTAAGTATCTAATCTGCATCAGACAACCAGAGCCACTGTTATGAGATGCAGTTTATTTAAATGTTGAACTGTGATTTTAGAGTGCAGATATATTGTGATCCTTTAGTGACATCTACAGGTTTTGAAATGCTGGTGGAACTTGCATGAAACCAACAGGAACAATAAGGACAAATTCTACCTGACAAATTTTCATACAGTTAAATTTCATATCCATAACTTAGTCAATAAACAGCAATACGTGCTCATGGAGTTCAATCAAATTCACCTTTGCCCTCTCATCATATTATAAACAGTATATATATATTTTAAGTTTCATATTTATTTTTAATTTTAACATTTTTAATGTTTTTTTTTCATATATTCTTTTTAATTTTAATTTTTTTAATTTTAACATTTTTAATAATGTTTTTTTTTTTTACATTTTTAATGTTTTATTTTAAATTTTTAAGTTTAATGTTGTGTTGTTGGCACAACTGACAGCCGTAACCATCATGAAATAACTGCAGTTCCTCTCTTTTGTGCCACACAGCAGCAAAACGCGTTTTTAAATAATTCCAG
The DNA here is from genome assembly GCF_015220745.1 of Sebastes umbrosus. Classification (NCBI taxonomy): domain Eukaryota; kingdom Metazoa; phylum Chordata; class Actinopteri; order Perciformes; family Sebastidae; genus Sebastes; species Sebastes umbrosus. Next base: position 7,982,983 of record NC_051279.1, read on the forward strand.
TTGAAGTTATTTATTTATTTTTTTTCATTATTTTTTTTTATTTTACATTTTTTTAATGTGTAATTCATACTGTGCAATATTTTCAGGTGGAGTTTCATTTCATGCTCACTGTGCAATATAATTTTCCACTTGTGCAATTTTGTAAATAGTCTGTTTATTGTCAATACTGTATATACTGCTCCTATTTTTTTATACTTCCTTCTATTTAAATGTTTCATATTGTGTTACACTTTGTTTAGCTCTTTTTTGTCATGTGTTAGCTGCTGCATCTTGTTTTTTGCACTATCCCCTTTGCTGCTGTACACTGCAAATTTACCCACTGAGGGACTAATAAAGGAATATCTGATCTGATGATAAACATGTATGGTACCCTAATCAACTGCTCGGCGTTGTCATGGTTACCACCAGAAGCTCCTTGTAGTCACGGTAACGCTCCAGCAGAGGTCGCAGCATCACTAGATTTCTACTTTTAGTGTCTGAAGCGAGGAAACCAGTGAAAAGCATCACTCAGGTAGTAAAAAAGGGGGCAGATCCGAGGACCAGATACGAGAGAACTGTGGAGCTGCTTTAGCTCACACCCATCTGTTGTTTTTTCCTCTTCCTTGCCCCCCCAAACCTCCCTCTCTCTTCTCTTCCTTGTGTATATAATACTAATCATGGTGGCTAAAAACAGAAAGCAGACCGGGAAGAGTCCAGCGACCCAGACTCAGACTGCTGACCGCGACAGGAGCCCGCTTGTTGTGTCTCCTCCTGGTAAAAGTAGCTCTCGCAGAGCAGCAGGCAGAGAGAGCAAAGCTTTCAACAGCTCTCATCAAAACGGGCTGTCTGGTATCAGACACAAGCTGGGGCTAACAACTCCCTCTGCGGTGGTGAAGCTGGGCATCACTCTCCTCCTCGGTAAGTTAAGGAGCTGTTAGCCTGTTAGCTTCTCTCCTATAGCTAACAGGCTGCTAGTAGCATTAAAGCTACATGAAGTTATCTCCACCACTGATTAGTCTGCTAACAGTTAGCTCACCTAGACGCTAGCTCATCACGGTTAGCTACCTAGTGTTGCTGTTCATTCACATCACATTAAAAGCACAGGAAATTGTGTCGGACTCACAACTCACATCTTAAATCAGGAGAACCAACTTTTACCTTCCAGGCAGGAGATTTATAGAGTCCCACGGTGCAGATTGAACCTGTTACAAACATTCATGTCTATTCAACTTCAACAACTCGTAACATAAAGCTATCATAAGGACAGTGCAATATGGTTAGACAGTGCAATATGGTTAGACAGTGCAATATGGTTAGACAGTGCAATATCGTAAATAGGGACAGTGCAATATGTTAAATAGGGACAGTGCAGTATGTTGAATAGGGACAGTGCAAAATGTTAAATTGGGCCAGTGCAATATGTTAAATAGGGACAGTGCAATATGTTGAATTGGGACAGTGCAATATGTTAAATAGGGACAGTGCAGTATGTTGAATAGGGACAGTGCAAAATGTTGAATTGGGACAGTGCAATATGTTGAATTGGGACAGTGCAATATGTTGAATTGGGACAGTGCAATATGTTAAATAGGGACAGTGCAAAATGTTAAATTGGGACAGTGCAGTATGTTGAATAGGGACAGTGCACTGTTAAATAGGGACAGTGCAATATGTTAAATTGGGACAGTGCAGTGTGTTGAATAGGGACAGTGCAATATGTTGAATAGGGACAGTGCAAAATGTTAAATTGGGCCAGTGCAATATGTTGAATTGGGACAGTGCAATATGTTAAATTGGGACAGTGCAATATGTTAAATATGGACAGTGCAATATGTTAAATAGGGACAGTGCAATATGTTAAATTGGGACAGTGCAATATGTTAAATAGGGACAGTGCAATATGTTAAATATGGACAGTGCAATATGTTAAATTGGGACAGTGCAATATGTTAAATAGGGACAGTGCAATATGTTAAATAGGGACAGTGCAATATGTTAAATAGGGACAGTGCAATATGTTGCATCTGTGTAATATTGGGCTATTGTCTGCAATATGTTAAATTGGGACAGTGCAATATGTTAAATATGGACAGTGCAATATATTAAATATGGACAGTGCAATATGTTAAATAGGGACAGTGCAATATGTTAAATTGGGACAGTGCAATATGTTAAATTAGGACAGTGCAATATGTTAAATTGGGACAGTGCAATATGTTAAATAGGGACAGTGCAATATGTTAAATTGGGACAGTGCAATATGTTGCATCTGTGTAATATTGGGCTATTGTCTGTGCAATATGTTAAATTGGGACAGTGCAATATGTTAAATAGGGTCAGTGCAATATGTTAAATTGGGACAGTGCAGTATGTTGAATAGGGACAGTGCAAAATGTTAAATTGGGACAGTGCAATATGTTAAATTGGGACAGTGCAATATGTTAAATTGGGACAGTGCAATATGTTAAATAGGGACAGTACAATATGTTAAATTGGGACAGTGCAATATGTTAAATAGGGACAGTGCAATATGTTGCATCTGTGTAATATTGGGCTATTGTCTGTGCAATATGGGCAAGACGGTAGACGGTGCAGTGCACTACCTGGGTGAAATACCTGCCATGGTGCGTGTGATAGTATGTGCCATTATGTATATGGACTGTGTATGTGTTGAAACATCTGTTTCTGTGAAACTGTTTCCCTGTCTTATGTGGAATCGTTTATTATTGTTGTTGATGCATGTTTTCAAAAATGTCCCCACGGGGACAATACAAGTATATCTTATCTTAAAATCAAAGTGTTCCTCTCTGCTTATGTGACACATTAGTTCCCACACGTCTTAACAGGTTTTTCTGACAAAGTTGAAACTAATGTTTATATGATTTCTTTTCGGAAATGCACCACTATAGCCACCCATATTATTATCCAAGTGGTCTTCCTCTGTAATTTTGTGGCTTCTTTCTGGACCATGAATGAAGTAGCATTATTATTAAAGTAAATTGTGTCTGTCTATCCACAGCTGCTCTGACTGGGTATCTCCACTGGTGAGTTTGCTCCATCATCATGTTATTACTCATACTGTTACTGCTGTGTTTACTTTATGGATGGATGCAGACTCACATATTTCTCCTCCTTATGATCAGGCATCACCTCACACAGCTGTTTGAGAATGACAGACACTTTTCACACTTGTCAAACCTGGAGAAGGAAATGGCTTTCCGGACAGAAATGGTAAATAGATTTATTTTTTTTATCAGGGAATGCTCTAATAACATTGTTTTGAAGCTGATGCCACTATTTCCTGATGTGAGAAACAGGTTAAGTGTAAGGTTATAGACTTGTTTTCAAAGGAAGATCATGGTGCTGCAGGGTAGGGCTGCACAATGAATAGAAATTGAATCGAAATCGCAATATGACCCACTGCAATTCATTTTTAAAAATATGTGTCAAAATAGCATTTTAAATTCAAGACGGATCTCCTGAGGCGATGCCACTTTCAAATTATGCAAGCTTTCCAACATCGTTGACCCTACCTTTTAAGTAATTTACTGTGGATAATGCGATTGATGATATTATATTTCTGGACTGTTAGACAGAAGAAGCACTTCGGGGACAGCTCCTTGGGCTTAAGGAAATTATGACAGGTGTATTTTCTTTGACATTTTATAGACCAAAGGAATAATCGATTAACTAAGAAAATAATGGGCAGAAAGTAATGGGAAAATAAATGTGAGTTGCAGCCCTAGTCACCATAAAGGTACTGTCACATAAGCCTTGTGTTCAACAAAATTGGTCCATATTCAGCCTTGAAAAACACTTCACGCTATCAGTGTGGGTTATAAATGAGTATCGAGCAGAGCGATCACAAACTGTGGAGAGTCTGTGCGAGCGATGCTGCAGTTCGTAATCTGGTATTGTGTTATTGTACCGAACGAGGTGATGACACAGCACTAGATTGACTCTTCCAAACTCTGTTTCTATTTGACAACCAAGCAAATTTGGACAAAGGTGAATCTGTTTCTATTTGACAACCAAGCAAATTTGGACAAAGGTGAATTCTGACCTGCGAGTCTGCCAGAGTTGACCAGGCATTAGCAACAGGAAAGCAGGCTTGAATTTGTCAGTTTTACAGTCTTAACTTAAAGTGAATGTGGGAGACAACATGAATATTAAAGGCAGAATATGACAAAACTGACTCCACATCATCTCCAGATTCAGAAAAAAAATCATCATTTCCTCCCACAATAGTATGACTGACAAAAACTGACACTTGTGATTCTAACAATATGCAAAAGGTTTGTGCATTCCTAGTTTCTGTGGCGTCTGTTTTCTGTCGCTTTCCGCTGCTCGAGGGCTAAATCAGCAAATGGGTGTCATTCAATGTAGCATATGTTTATGCATCACTGTGTAGAAGTCGCTGATATTCAACATGCAATGCAGGCTTCATGCCCTTCATGAGAGATGACAGTGAAGGTGACGATTTTATCATATGCAAACAGAATATTTTTCTTCCCTCACCCCTGCTGTGTGCAACCAAATGGGCTGTGAACTGTTGCCATCTGCTGAGCCTCTATGACTCGCTCTGGTTTCTTCTGTCTGAGTTGTATGTTGTGTGGGGTTATATTTAGTGTCTGCCTGCTGTCTCTTTCTCTCCGTATCACTCCGTTCTCTCCGTCTTGATATTTCTCTTTCTAACTTCTTTCTCACATTGAGTTTTTCTGTATATCTTTAAGTTTAAGTGTATGTGTCTTCTTTTTGTCTCCAGGGTCTGTACTATTCCTACTACAAGACCATTATTGACGCTCCCTCTTTCCTGGAAGGCCTCCACATGGTCATGAACGATCGGCTGACAGAGTACCCCCTGGTTATTAACACACTGAAGAGATTCAATCTCTATCCCGAGGTAATTCTGATTTTGGCATGCTATTCATTCATATGATTTGTAGTATGGTAGCATTACCCATCTCGGGGGCGACTTCACAAAAGGATTGCGCGGCTTTTGCAGCCGCTAAACCTGCACAAATAAGACAAAAAGAAACCGTATAATTCTCAATGCACCCCCTGACTGCACTGCCAAGCAAATATCATCTTGGTGCTCCTGTGCTATATCATGTATTTAAATTAATAATAATAAATTATTGTTCTGTCTGCCATTGTTCTGCCTTCTGTGTTCTTGGCACCAAGGCAACATTTATACTTTGCAACACATGAATAATTGCAATCAGACCCAAAAAAGGCCAAATTGCACTCAGCTGCAAAACTTTATTGCGCTGTAATATCATTAGTGCAATATCTTTTGTGAATCGGATCTTGAGAAGGGTCAGATAGCTGTTGCAAGAGATGCGCAATTCATGGTGCTATACATCAGACCGGCAATACGTCATCCAGAGTAGGCTATCTGGGCCACGCCCGCAGTAATACAATAAATGAGCCTAACACTCCATCATTCACTTTGCACCTTGTAATGTTTGCACTGTTAGCACTTTTGTTATGTTGGTTTGGTGATGTTATGTTGGTTTATTATTTACGTTGGCTGGTTTATGTTGGTTGCACTGTACAGCCGGAGAGGTACATAAGCATTTCACTGCGCATTATACTTGTATAATTGTGTATGTGACGAATAAACTTGAAACTTGAATTGTATTAGGGACCACGCTATTTACTAGTTTAAACAAAACAGTGCAGGAAAGATCAACATGTTCTGCTCAG